>NC_081380.1:48301475-48358975 GCF_030684315.1 Stegostoma tigrinum
ACACCCTCCCCCCCCCACACACACACCCTCCCCCCCACACACACACACACACACACACACACACACCCTCCCCCCCCCACACACACACACCCTCCCCCCCCCACACACACACACCCCCTCCCCCCCCCACACACACACCCCTCCCCCCCCCACACACACACCCCCTCCCCCCCCCCCACACACACACACACACCCCCTCCCCCCCCCCCCACACACACACACACACCCCCTCCCCCCCCCCCACACACACACACCCCTCCCCCCCCCCCACACACACACACCCCCTCCCCCCCCCACACACACACACACCCCCTCCCCCCCCCACACACACACAACCTCCCCCCCCCACACACACACACCCTCCCCCCCCCCCCACACACACACACACCCTCCCCCCCCCCCACACACACACACACCTCCCCCCCCCCCACACACACACACACACCCCTCCCCCCCCCCCCACACACACACACACCCTCCCCCCCCCCCACACACACACACACACACACCCACACACCCTCCCCCCCCCCCACACACCCTCCCCCCCCCCCACACACCCTCCCCCCCCCCACACACACACACACCCTCCCCCCCCCCCACACACACCCTCCCCCCCCACACACACACACCCCCCCCCCACACACACCCTCCCCCCCCCCCACACACACCCTCCCCCCCCCCACACACACCCTCCCCCCCCCCACACACACACACACCCTCCCCCCCCCCCCCACACACACACACACCCTCCCCCCCCCCCACACACACACACACACCCTCCCCCCCCCCACACACACACACACACCCTCCCCCCCCCCCCCCACACACACACACACCCTCCCCCCCCCCCCACACACACACACACACCCTCCCCCCCCCCCCCACACACCCTCCCCCCCCCCCCCACACACACACACACACACACACACACACACACACACACACACACACACACACACACCCTGACACATACCGGTGGGGGTGGGGGTGGTTAGTCACAGGGGCCTGAGCTGATGGAGATCGGGGTCAGGGTCTGAGATCGAACCCCCCCCCCCCCCCCGGGGGCTCGGCCTGGGGCCGGGGCCCGGGGTCTCTTACCTGGACATCATTGTCCGAGCGGCTCGGACCCCGCTCCCGGACCCGGCTCCAGTCACTGCCGCAGCGGCTCCGCTCTGTGCCCGGGCCCGGGCTGAAGAGGCACTAAACCTGCCCGTTACCGCCGCCCTGTGTCAGCACCGGCAACAGCAACGTACTGGGCTCCGGACACTGGGCACTGGGCACTGGGCTCCGGGCTCCGGACACTGGGCTCTGGGCTCTGGGCTCCGGGCTCCGGACACTGGGCACTGGGCTCTGGGCACTGGGGTCCGGGCTCCGGACACTGGGCTCTGGGCTCCGGGCTCCGGACACTGGGCACCGGGCTCCAGGCACTGGGCACTGGGCACTGGGCTCCGGACACTGGGCACTGGGCTCCGGGCTCCGGACACTGGGCACTGGGCACTGGCTCCGGGCACTGGGCTCCGGGCACTGGGCTCCGGGCACTGGGCACTGGGCTCCAGGCTCCGGGCTCTGGGCACTGGGCTCCGGGCTCCGCACACTGGGCTCCAGACACTGCGCACCAGAAAACTGGCACTGGGCTCTGGGCACTGGGCTCCGGGCACTGGGCTCCGGGCACTGGGCTCTGGGCACTGGGCTCCGGGCTCCGCACACTGGGCTCCAGACACTGCGCACCAGAAAATGACAGTGAGCTCCGGACAATGGGCACTCAACACTGGGTTCCGGACACTGCGCACCAGAAAACCGGCAGTGAGCTCCGGGCACTGGGCACTGGACAGTTAAGTCTTAACTCAGGGCGCTGGGCCCCAGAAAGTGGACATTGTGCTCTGGGCACTGATCTCCAAACTCTGGACATGGGATCTGGGCACCAGTCACTGACCACCTACATCTGAGCAAAAACAGAAAGAACTGCAGATGCTGTAAATCAGGAACAAAAACAGGAAAAGCTCAGCAGGTCTGGCAGCATCCGTGAAGAAAAATCAGATTTAACATGACCCTTCCTCGGAATGAATGGTAGCTGGGAAAATGTTGGTTTATGTGCACGAGACAGGATGTGGGGAGAGGGGTACGGAGTAAATAATAGGTGGGGATAGAGACCAAAGAGTTGACAATGATCAGGCCGGGAGGGTGACTAGTTGTTCATCAAATCCCTAAAGTGTGGAAACAGGCCCTTCAGCCCAACAAGTCCACACTGACCCTTGGAGCACCCCATCCACCCTAATCTACAGACCCTGAACACTACAGGCAATTTAGCATGGCCAATCCACCCTAACCTGCACATCTTTGGGCTGTGGGAGGAAACCAGAGCACCCAGAGGAAACCTACACAGACACAGGGAGAATGTGCAAACTCCACACAGACAGTCGCTTGAGGGTGGGATTGAACCTGGGTCCCTGGTACTGTGAGGCAGCATTGCTAACCACTGAGCCACCGTGCCACTGTGTTACTGTTAGTGACTAAAAACAGGGGGTGTACAATGGCAGAATATGTGATAACATGCCCTGGTGTGTGGGGTGGGGTGCTGGGACATGGGAGAATTTAGGCCCTAAAATTATTGAACGTGATATTGATCCAGAGGGCTGTAGGGTCCCCAAGCAGAAATTGAGGTGTTGTTCCTCCAGCTTGCGTTGGGCTTCACTAGAACATTGTAGCAAGCCAGAGACAGAGATGTTGACCAGGGAGCAGGGTGGTGCATTGAAGTGTCAGGCAACGGATAATTTAGAGTCTTTTTTGCGAGTAGAACACAGATGTTCTGCAAAGCGGTTGCCAAGTCTACGCTTTGTTTCCCCAGTGTAGAGGAGACCACGTTGTGAGCAGCGAATGCAGTAGACTAGATTCTGGGAAGTGCAGGTGAAGTGTTGCTTCACCTGGAAGGTATGTTTGGACCCTTGGATACTGGGGAGGGAGGAGGTAAATGGGCAGGTGTTGCACCTTCGCCAGTTACAGCAGAAGGTGCCATAGGGCTGTGGGGAGGTGTTGGGGGTGAAGGAGATATGGACCAGGGTGTACCGGAGGGAACAGTCCCTGCAGAAGGCGGAATAGGGAATGGGTGGGAATGTGTGTCTGGTGGTGGCATCTTGTTGGAGGTGGCGGAAATGGTGTCTGATGATCTTCTGGATGTGGATGCTGGTGGGATGGTAAGTAAGGATAAGGGGAACCCTATCGCTGTTGTGGGAGGGAAGAGAAGAGGTGAGGGCAGAAGTGCAGGAGATGTGTCGGACTTGGTTGAGGGACCTGTTGACAACGGAGATGGGGAATCCTCGGTTGAGGAAGAGGTGGACATTTTGGAGATAATAAAGTGTGAAGCTGGGTGAACACAGCAGGCCTAGCAGCATCTCAATAGCACAAAAGCTGACGTTTCGGGCCTAGCATCTCTGATGAAGGGTCTAGGCCCGAAACGTCAGCTTTTGTGCTCCTGAGATGCTGCTTGGCCTGCTGTGTTCATCCAGCTTCACACTTTGTTATCTTGGATTCTCCAGCATCTGCAGCTCCCATTATCTCGGGACATTTCGGAGGCTCCCTTGTTGAAGTTGGCCTCATCTGAACATATGAACAGAGACGGAGGAATGGAGAGAATGGGATGGAGTCTTTACAAAAAGTGGGGTGTGAGGATGTATAGTTCAGGTAGCTGTGGGAGTCAGTGGGTTTGTAGTGGATATTAGTGGCCAGTCTATCCCCAGGAATGGAAAAAGAAAAGTTGAGGAAGGGAAGGAAGGAGTCAGAGATAGACCAGGTGAAAGTGAGGGCAGGGTAGAAATTGGAGGCGAAATTGATGAAGCTTTCCAATTCCAGACGAGAGAGGGAAGCAGCACTGATACTATCGATGTATCGGAAAAAAAAAGTTGTGGGTGAGGGCCGGAATAGGACTGGAACAAAGAATGTTCCACATACCAAATGAAGAGAAAGGCATAGCTGGAGCCCATGCAGGTACCCGTGGCAACCCCTCTTACCTGAAGAAAATGGGAAGAGTTAAAAGTGAAGTTGTTGAGGGTGAGGGCAAGCTCAGCCAAGCAGAAGAGGAGGGTGGTGGTAGGTGGGGATGGTTCAGGCCTTTGCTCCAGGAAGAAGCGGAGAGCCCTAAGACCCTCCTGATGGGGAATGGACTTGTAAAGGGATTGCACATCCATGGTAAAGAAGAGGTGGCTGGAACCTGCAAAATGGAAGTTTTGAAAGTGGCATAAGGCGTCAGAGGAATCACTGATGTGCATGGGCAGGGATTGGACCAGGGAGAGAAGACTGAATCAAGGTAGGAAGAGATGAGTTCTGTGGGGCACGAGGAGGCTGAAACAATGGGTCTACCTAGACAGTCCTGTCTGTGGATTTTGGCAGCAGGTAGAAACAAGCTGTGCAGAGTTGGAGGACTGTCAGCTTGGAAGTGGAAGTGGGGAGATCACTGAATGAAATGAGATCCATTACCGTAGGATATACAATGGCCATGATGGGGTCATGGCCCAGGGGAAGGTAGGAGAAGGTATCTGAGAGCTGGCGCTCTGCGAGGTAGAGGTCAGTACGCCAGACTACGACAGCACCACCCTTATAGGCAGGCTTAATGACAAAGTCAGGGTTAAATCTGAGTGCGCGGAGTGCAGCCAGGTCTGGAGGGAGCTAGGTTGGATTTGTTGAGAGGGGCAGCAAAATTGAGGCAACTAGTGTCATATCAACAGTTCTCAATGAACAGATTGAGTGCAGGTAAAAGGCCGGAGGGAGGGATCTAAGTGGAGGGAGAGCGTTGGAACTGGGTGAAGTGGTCAGTTGGTCGGGGAGGGGACAGTTGCCCAAAGAAATAGACACGGAGTCAAAGACGGCAGAAGAAGAGTTCAACGTCCTGTCGTGCCAGAAATTTAAGGTGGGGACGCAGAGGGAAATAGCTAAGTCCTTTGCTGATTATGGAGCATTCAGCATCAGCGAGTGGAACATTAGGAGGGATGGTGAATACCTGACAGGAGGTGGTGGGTTTGGGAGAGCGGATGGAGTCAGGGCAAAGGGGAGGAGAGGAAGCTTCCAGAGGGCCGTGGGTATCTCTGTGTTGGTGCATCTTGTGGGCCTTGATCCCTGAAAGGAAAAGTTCCTTGTTAGTGCGACGAATGAGCCGGAGGATGAAGTGGAACTGCGGAGTGATGCAGCCCTGAGCCAGAGAGTTACAATGCTGTTGGAGAGAAAGGCTGAGAGTATGCATGTGGCTCTGCAAGACACTGAGTGTGGGTCTCAGGGTGCGGCGAGAGCAGCTGTCCGTGGAACGTTGAACATCATGGAGTTATCTGTGATCCTGGGAGGATTCAAAACATGAAGGATGAAACTTCAGCTGAAATCCATGTGGGGTGAGTCTGAACCGGAGGTAGTTCCTGAGGAGTAGGATATGGCTGTGGAAACAGCAAAATTAAAGTCAGTGGGCAAGAAGAGATTGGAACGGAAATGCCGTTGGAGACGGAGCTGGGACATGGGAAAGTTTAGGCCCTAAAATTATTGAACTCGATGTTGAGTCTGGAGGGCTGTAGTGTCCCCAAGTAGAAACTGGGATGTTGTTCTTGCAGCTCACACTGAGCTTCACTGGAACACTGCAGCAAGCCAGAGACAGAGATGTTGGCCAGGGAGCAGGGTGGTGTGTTAAAGTGGCAGGCAACTGGAAGCTCAGAGTGTTGTTCACTTGCAGAAGATGGGTTTTCTGCGAAGTGGTCACCTACATCCAGACAGTGGACATGGGGCTTGGACACTGTGTTTTGGTCACTGGACTCTGGCATCCAGACGTACATCGGGCACTGAGCTATGAATACCAGGCTCCAGACACAGGGCTCCAGACATTGGGCTCTGAGTTCCAGCAAACTCCAACTTACTGGGATTTTGGCTGGTCTTCCCACTGTTTGTGGAATATGTTTTTAAATTTCAAAAATATACTTTATCCATAAAAAGTTTCTTCGTATATATGCATGGTCACAAACGCAGTTCTGTTCTGTGTAGTAGCATATCTTGGAAACAAACAAACATTGGAGTTTGACTCTATTCAAACAAACCAAAGACATGCCTTAAGCATACAATATTTACATATATTTGAAGTACCAGGAGTACCTGATGTCTGGATGGAAGCTCATTTAACCATCAGCAGAAAACCTTATATGATAATCTTTCCCCACTGCACCTTGGCACAGCTGCCCCAAGCCTTAGTGGGTCCCTCAGCGCTAGTCCGAGACCTTGGAATGTGCCAGTCTGCAGCACTCAGTTGAAGTCAGCTCCTCACTCTGGAAGGCTAACAAGTTTCAGGCTGACCAAAGAGTACTTTTCATTGAGTTGATGGTCCTCCAGGATCAATTGATATTTGTCTCCGTGTGTGTCCTGGGGAACGGGCCATGCAGCACAGAGTCCTGTCTCACAGAGATGTTCAGGACAAACCTCAACAAAACCCATCTCCCTCCAGACTTCCTTTGGAAAGGCACGTTCCAGTAGGAGATGTGTGACAGTCACTCTTCCCCAGCCCATTGGCAGCTGCTTCAGGGGCATTGTGTGGTGGTACAGACTGACCGGGTGAACATGAGAGTTCTCGCAGGTAGTGCCCTTCTCACCACCACCCAAGGAATGTCCTGGTGCTTGCTGGAGATTTTGAGTAATGACGTATTCTGCCAAATGACTTTGACAGTCTGCGCAGGGAACCACTCAATAAGATCCACCCTCTCCTTTTCCTTAAGGGTTTTCAGAATGGACTTGTGGTCAAAGGTGTTCTTCTTTGCAAATTTCTCCAAAGATGGACAGGTGATACACTACAGTCCAACCACTTGGATTGCTCCATGGCAATGAGGCCAGTCCTATCTTTTGCAATGGGGGGATGAGTACAACCTCAGTGTGTAGTGACACTTGGAGTTTGTGTACTGAGGGTCTTTGCACAGCTTGATGCAGCCACACACAAAGGTGGCCATCAGGGTGAGGGTGGTGTTGGGTACATTCTTGTTCCCACCCACCCCCCACCCTTCCCTTATCCAGAGTTTTGTACACCGCAATCGCAGTCCATCTTAAACCTCCAGATAAAGTGGAAGATGGCTCATATACTGCAACAGCGCAGTTTCAGGGAATGGGCCAGACCTGCACGATGCACAATAACAGAGACAGTGCCTCACACCTGATGGAGACAGAGTGGTGCTTATAGAATCCTTCAATATATCCAGGTCTACAGCTCTCCACAAATTCGCTTTCCAGAGCAACAGTCTGTCTTGAACAGCCTTCAGATTCTTGATCAACATTGACTATCCAGGGTCAATAAAATTGCAACTTTAAACTGGCTAATTTAAATTTGCAAAATCACCTTCCAACTATTTGATGCCTGATTGAAAATGCAAAACATGAGTCAAAACATAGCATCAGTGCCCACTGTTCCTATTGGTGGAATATTCCAGAGCCAGAGAGAAGCATGTTTCGAGGGAAACATGTGGTAGGGATTGAGGTTCTAAGTACTGGAGTGGGGTAGGCAGGGTGGGTGTGGGATACTTTATCACTGCTGGAGTGTCCTGATGGGAGATTTCCGAGGGACCTGCTCCTCCTCCAGTTGGATGCTTCCTGGCATTGCCCTGTGATGAAGTATTGTCATTCCCCTGTCACCATGTCTTCAATCCTGATGACCATTAGCTAGGGCAATGGAGTGCAGGCGTGTGGCAGTTCTGGACTTATCTCTCCCTGGTACTGCTAGCTTACCCACCCCTAGAGAGAGCCAAACAGTCACATGCTTGGGGAAGCAGAATCCCCATGGGTGTAATCTCAGGGCTATGATTGTGTCCCGCATGCCAGTCAGTCATTCCTGTCTGTCTCTGTGCACATGGTCACACTCTTTGCTTGTTGACACCACCAGATCCACACCACCACCCCCCCCCCCCCCCGATTACTGCCACCACCGGGGCAGGGGTTTGAAAGGTGGTGACAGGACCTGAGTGAGAGGAGGAGGCATGGAGGGATTGCTGGTGAAGTGATGTGCAAGGATTAGGATGGGTGAGAGCACATGAGGGAAGATGGAGCATGCGAGAAGATGGAGTATGCGACAGTGAGACTGGCAGAGCATAAACACTGGTGGGAGGTGGCTTCAGTAGCAAAGACAGAGTGAGTGTGAAGTTGCAGAAAGAACAGCAGAGGCTATTGACCTGTTCACGGCAGGTTAGCCTTTCTTCCACAACATGGAGACTGCACTGACTTGTGTGGGGACCTCAGATAAGTCCGCCAGGCTTTGGTGGGACAGCCTTTCCTGCCAGTCGTCTAGGAGGAGGATGCCCCTCCATCAGGAACTCCTCAGCTCCTGTCGGAGAATCAGGCCACCATTTTGCCCTTCTCCAACATGTTCAAACTCCGTCCTTGACTGATCCTCGGAATGCCAGTGCTCGTCGGGCTGCATTTTGGGCCTTTAAAGGTCGTCTGGGTGTCAGAGATGCTGGTGTTATGGTGGCTATCCACTGAGTCCCAAGTCACTCTGGCAACATGCAGAGCGGGGATGGACACCAGGGAGCCAGTACCATTGGGCAGAGGAGTAGTTCACGAGGAAAGTTTTGGAAAGATACAGTGAGAGATCCCACAGAGACAAACTATTCACAAAATTATCAAAATTGGTAATTGGCCAAAAACACAGCCCAAGCTCCAGGCCTCTGGGTCACAGACTTCCTTTACTGAAGGGGAGCTCCTAACCTGAGACAGTGACCTCACTCAGGAGAGAATCTTCCACTTTAACTGGGGTCCTGAGGCATCATTCTCAAAGTAACAGATCCAACACCAACCGCACCCCCCCCCCAACCACCAGACTTCTCAGCCTCCCCTCCCCTACAAGCATATGTCTGGTGTGTGTGGCTGGGGGTCTGGATTCCTGGGCTCGTCGTGAGTGGGTGACTGTGAAGTAAGTAAAACGCAGGACTGCTTTCCCAGTCATGTGCAGACCTTCCTATTCATGTCTAATGTTTTACTGAGCCTTTTAGAAGGAAACATGGACATTTTCAGCTCCTGGGCCCAAACAGACCCTTTACTGAACAAACATTTCTGTAATAGACACAAGACCCTTGACGCAGCCAGCCCATCTCCTGTCTCTGTCTCTGTCTCTCTCTCTCTCTCTCTCTCTCTCTCTCTCTCTCTCTCTCTCTGAAATTTAACTCTAAACTTATGAAAAAATAAAACAGATAGCAAGAACTGCCGATGCTGGAGTCAGAGATAACACAGTGTGGAGCTGGAGAAGCACAGCAAGTCAGGCAGGATCAGAGGAGCAGGAAAGCTAACGTATTGGGTCGGGGCCGTTCTTCAGAAATCAGACCCTTTCAGAAAAGATGAAAGGATTTTTTTAAGCGGTTCTATTGCTGTTTGAATAACTTCACGATTTACCAGAGAATGGTTCCACCTCAAGCCTTCATTTCTTAATAATTTACACACTGGACCTTTCATTGATGCAATTAAACTCTGATTGATCACAGAATCCATACGGTATAGATTGGCACAAACTGTTGGAAGAGCGTCCCAGGCAGCCCTGGCCCCCCACATTCTAGATCAGGGCTTCACAGTGAATCATAGTCCCCCTGCAGCTGTGATCAGAACTGCAGTAGGTCATTCAACCCCTTGAGCCTATCCCACCATTCTGGATCATGGCTGACTTCAATCCCTCTTTCCCACATGATCCAAATGTCCTTTGATGCTTTCCATATCTGGAAACTGATCAAATTCTGTCTTGAAATTCAGAAATGACTGATCCTGCACAGCTTTCCAAACATTCATCACCCTCTGACTGAAGGGTTTCCTCCTCAACTTGGCCCTAAATTGCCTGCTCCTTATTCTGAGATTTGGTCTCCATGCCTGTTTCAATAAGATTACATCTCCTTCTTCCAAACTCTTGTGGAATACAGGCTCAGTCTTCTCAATCTCACCTCTGTGCCAAATATAATGCATCTTCGATAAAGAGAGAAACAGTCCAGGATATTCCAGGCGAGGTCTCAGCAAGGCTCTTCATGTTTCCACACAGGTATCTTCATTCCTACCTCAAACTCACTGGCAATGAGGGGCAACATACAGTGCTTTGTGAATACCCTTGCTGTATCACAGCAGCTCCCATTTGACTTCAACGTTTTTCCCAATTTCACATTACCTGTACATTTTGTGAATCCCTGTTCCACCAATCAAGTTGAAAACCATACATTTTACCAGATACGATCTGATCCGCCATGCTCTTGCATACTCACTTTGACTGTCTCCACCTCCTTTTACTTTCCTGCATTTTCCTTCTACTTTCACTCCCAGAGGATTTATGCCGTCAGCGTGTGGGGAAATATTACCTTTGATTCCCACATCCAAGTCATTCTTATAGGCTGTGAGCAGGGTGTTCAATAGAGAGTGCAGGAGGGAATGCCAGGAGCAGCACCAGGCAAACCTGAGGATGAGGGGTCAAGTGGTGAAGCCACCAAACAGGATTACTTACACACCAAACAGCATAAGCAGTGAGTGATGGACAGAACTGATCGATCCCACAACCAGTGGATCAGATCGAAGATCTGCAGTCCTGCCACATCCAGTCGTGAATGGTGATGGACAGTTAACAACTCACTGGAGGAGGAGGCTCCACAAATATCCCCATCCTCAATGATTGAAGAGTCCAGAACATCAGTGCAAAAGTAACACTGAAGCATTCACAGCAATCCTTGACCAGAAGTGCTGATAGAATGATCCATCTCGGCCTCCTCCAGTGGTCCCCAGCATCACAGATACCAGCCTTCAGCCAATTCGATTCACTCCACGTGATATTAAGAAACAGTTGGAGACACTGGATACTGCAAAGGCTACAGGCCCTGACAACACCCCGGCAATAGTGCTGAGGACTTATGTTCCAGAACTAGCCGCTCCCCTACCCAAGCTGTTCCAGTACAGTTACAACACTGGTGTCTACCCGACAACGTGGAGAATTGACCAGATATATCCCATACACAAAAAGCAGGACAAATCCAACCCAGCCTATTCCTGCCCCATCAGTCTCCTCTCGATCATCAGTAAAGTGATGGAAGGTGTCAGTAACAGTGATATCAAGCAGCACCTGCCCAGCAATAACCTGCTCAGTGACGCCCAGTTTGGGTTCCACCAGGGCCACTCAGCTCCTGATCTCATTACAGCTGAGGTTCAAATATGGACAAAAGAATTCCAGAGGTGAGGTGAGAGTGACAGCCCTTGACATCGAGGCTGCATTTGACTGTGTGTAGCATCAAGAAGCCCCGGCAAAACTGGAATCAATGGGTATCGGGGGCAAATGCTCTGGTGGTTGGAAATATAGCTTACACATAGAAAGGTGGTTATGATTGCTGGAGGTCAAACATCTCAGCTCCAGGACATTTCTGCAGGTGTCCATCAGGCTAATGTCCTTGGTCCAACCATCTTCAGATGCTTCATCAATCACCTTCTCTCCACCATAAGGTCAGAAGTGGGGATGTTCGCCGATGATTGCACAATGTTCAGCATCATTTGTGACTCCTCAGATACTGAAGCAGTCCATGTTCACATGCAGCAAGATCTGGACAGTATCCAGGCTTAGGTTGACAAGTGGCAAGTGACGTTCACGCCACACAAATGCCAGGCTATGACCATCACCAACAAGAGACAATCTATCCACCGCCCCTTGACATACAATGGTGTTTCCATCACTGAATTCCCCAACATCAACATCCTGGAGGTTACCATTGATCACAAACTCAACTGGACTCCCCACATTAACAGAGTGGCTACGCGAGCAGGCCAAAAGCTGGGAATACTGCGCCAAGTAACTCCCCTCCTGACCCCAAAGCCCGTCCACTGCCTACAAGGCACAGGTCAGGAGTGTGATGGAATACTCCCCAATTGCCTGGATGTGAGCAGCTCCAACAACACGCAAGAAGCTTGACACCATCCAAGACAAAGCAGCCTGCTTCATTGGCACCACATCCAAAAATGTTCACTCCCTCCACCATTCGTTCAGTTGAAGCAGCATTTACTATCCACAAGATATACTGCAGAATTTCATCAAAGATCCTCAGGCAGCACCTTCCAAACCCATGACCACTTCCAAGGACAAGGGCAGCAGATACGTGGGAACACCCCAACTTATAAATGCCCCTCCAAGCCACTCACCACCTAGACTTGGAAATATATTGCTGCTCCTTCATTGTTGTTGGATCACAATCCTGGAATTCCCTGCCTAAGGGACATTGTGGGTCAATCTATAGCACACAGACTGCAGTGGTTCAAGAAGGCAGCTCACCCCCACCTTCTCTAGAACAACACTGAGGTCTCATGAATGAATACAAAAACCCTGATGCTCGCAGTGTCCTGTTTGTCACAGTCAGATAACCTATGAACGGCTCAATTATTCCCACTTTTCTGTCTATTGGTCAATTGCCAACATGTTACACTCTGATTCCAATTTTATTTATTAACCTCGCATTTGGGTATTAATTAAAAATCTTCCAAAAATACCAGCCGACTATGTCTACCAGTTCCTCCTAATCTATTCTGCTGGGTATTTCCTCAAACACCCTTCACAAGTTTGTCAAATAACATTTACCTTTCTGAACCTCCAGGCTGATCGTTTCTAGACTCATGTGCTCAGCTCTCACTCCCTTTCTTATGGTCAGACATCAAAAACAGCATTTCCCACATCCCTCTCTGAGCCACTCACCTCTCCCCAACCCCCACCCCCACCCAAACCCTGAGACGGGGAAGTTGTGTGGATAATACATTTTGCTTACTCCCCAGTGACTGTGTTCCTCTGCGTGTATGACTGGAACTGAGTCAACGATGCTGTAATTTCAGTGAAATCAGGCAGCTTCTGTTCTGGGAGCAAAACTTTCTGGTTAATCTTCCTTGGATTGAACATAAGTCAGAAACCTGCTGCAATTGTCCTGTGACAGGTCTAGAAAGTCGTCAGGAAAAATGGGAGATTGTTCCTGGTATAAAAATCATTGTTTCCAATCACCGTGCTCAGTGATCAGTCTGTGTTTGGCTGCTCGGTGCTGGGAAAGCGCATGTCTGGCTGAGTGTTCACTTCAGTCACTGGTACAGATGGGAAGTGGTCAATGAAATTTTCACTGTTTGTTGTTGATTCAGTGGGAAGTGCACAACAAGAGCAAATTAGATTGAGAACTCCTCAGAACCCAACTGTGGTTTGGCATTTCATCTGTTGTATGTGGCTGATTAAAACTGGCTGCTAAGCATGTGTGCCTTCACAGCGCTGGTCTGGATGCTGCTTTCAGAGTACGAACCATATATGTATAATTATTCATAGCTACAGGCCAATAACATGCAAGTCACACGCTGAGCATGCAGGACCACCCGTTTTGAGGCTTCAGGACGCACAGTGCTGCCAATGGGAAATTGCTTCCAAATTGCAGGATCTGATGTCCAATCAGATTGGGATCTTTAGACAGATCTCTGGGTGATCCAATCCAGCGATTGTCTGGATTCCAGACCTCTCAATAAAACGCTGCCGTCTTCTCAAGGATATTACACTGGGGTGGATCATATTCCAGTCCCAACCATTCACAGGTCAATTTAGAAAAATTCCTTCAGGGCATCTTATTTATATCACAGGTTAAAGTGGCCAATGAGAGAGAATCCCCAGAGAGGGAGGGAGGGAGGGACGGAGAAGGGGCAGGCAGGGAGAAAAAGAGAGTGAGGGAGGGGAAAGAGAGGGAGAGTGAGGGCAGGAGGGTGGAGGGGAGAGAAAGGGAAGAGACCTTCCCAGAGATTCATCACAGGTGGCTTGGAAATTGTGGGAGAAGACTGAGTCTACCCAGGGATTGCTTGTAAACGTGTGCAATGTTTTACACTCTATGTCTCACTGGGATACAGATCCTGAAGGGCCAGACTCTCACTGGGATACAGATCCTGAAGGTGCTGACCCTCACTGGGATACAGATCCTGAAGGGCCTGACTCTCACTGGGATACAGATCCTGAAGGTGCTGACTCTCACTGGGATACAGTTCCTGAAGGTACTGACCCTCACTGGGATACAGTTCCTGAAAGGGCTGACTCTCACTGGGATACAGTTCCTGAAGGTGCTGACCCTCACTGGGATACAGTTCCTGAAAGGACTGACTCTCACTGGGAAACAGTTCCTGATGGTGCTGACTCTCACTGGGATACAGATCCTGAAGGCACTGATTCTCACTGAGATACAGTTCGTGAAGGTGCTGACCCTCACTGGGATACAGTTCCTGAAGGTACTGACCCTCACAGGGATACAGATCCTGATGGTGCTGACCCTCACTGGGATACAGTTCCTGAATGGGCTGACTCACACTGGGATACAGTTCCTGAAGGGGCTGACCCTCACTGGGATACAGTTCCTGAAGGTGCTGACTCTCACTGGGATACAGATCCTGTAGGCGCTGACCCTCACTGGGATACAGTTCCTGAAGGTGCTGACTCTCACTGGGATACAGATCCTGAAGGTGCTGACCCTCACTGGGATACTGTTCCTGAAGGTGCTGACTCTCTCTGGGATACAGTTCCTGAAGGTGCTGACTCTCACTGGTATACAGATCCTGAAGGTGCTGACTCTCACTGGGATACAGATCCTGAAGGGGATGACCATCACTGGGATATCTCTGATTTGTTGTGCTTCCTATTTATTTAGTCGCATCCGTGGCCTATTCCCAGTTTTCGGTATTTTCTGTATTTTAGCAAATATTTCCTATTATTTTTTCATCTAATTCTCATAATTTCATTCTCACACCGTCACTCCATTCGCCGCTGCTGCAGCCCTTCAACATAGAGCACCGGCACCATCTAGGGGGCAGAACATTATACTGCAGCTCTCCCATGTACACCATCCATCAGACGGAACACGAGCTCCCTCAGCACTGACCCTCCGACAGTGCCCACTCCCTCACCACTGACCCTCCGACAGTGCGGCACTCCCTCAGCACTGACCCTCCGACAGTGCGGCGCTCCCTCAGCACTGACCCTCCGACAGTGCCCACTGCCTCAGCACCGACCCTCCGTCAGTGCCCGCTCCCTCAGCACTGACCCTCCGACAGTGCCCGCTCCCTCACCACTGACCCTCCGACAGTGCGGCGCTCCCTCAGCACTGACCCTCCGACAGTGCCCACTCCCTCAGCACTGACCATCTGACAGTGCGATGCTCCCTCAGCACTGACCCTCTGACAGTGCCCACTTCCTCAGCACAGACCCTCCGACAGTGCTGCTCTCCCTCAGCACGGATCCTCCGACAGTGCGGCGCTCCCTCAGCACTGACCCTCCGACAGTGCGGTGCTCCCTCACCACTGACCCTCCGACAGTGCCAACTCCCTCAGCACTGACCCTCCGACAGTGCGGCGCTCCCTCAGCACTGACCCTCCGACATTGCCCAGTCCCTCAGCACTGACCCTCCGACAGTGCGGCGCTCCCTCAGCACTGACCCTCCGACAGTGCGGCTCTCCCTCAGCACTGACCCTCCGACAGTGCCCACTCCCTCAGCACTGACCCTCCGACAGTGCCCACTGCCTCAGCACCGACCCTCCGTCAGTGCCCGCTCCCTCAGCACTGACCCTCCGACAGTGCCCGCTCCCTCACCACTGACCCTCCGACAGTGCGGCGCTCCCTCAGCACTGACCCTCCGACAGTGCCCACTCCCTCAGCACTGACCATCTGACAGTGCGATGCTCCCTCAGCACTGACCCTCTGACAGTGCCCACTTCCTCAGCACAGACCCTCCGACAGTGCTGCTCTCCCTCAGCACGGATCCTCCGACAGTGCGGCGCTCCCTCAGCACTGACCCTCCGACAGTGCGGTGCTCCCTCACCACTGACCCTCCGACAGTGCCAACTCCCTCAGCACTGACCCTCCGACAGTGCGGCGCTCCCTCAGCACTGACCCTCCGACATTGCCCAGTCCCTCAGCACTGACCCTCCGACAGTGCGGCGCTCCCTCAGCACTGACCCTCCGACAGTGCGGCTCTCCCTCAGCACTGACCCTCCGACAGTGCCCACTCCCTCAGCACTGACCCTCCGACAGTGCCCACTCCCTCAGCACTGACCCTCCGACAGTGCGGCGCTCGCTCAGCACTGACCCTCCGACAGTGAGGCGCTCCCTCAGCACTGACACTCCGACAGTGCCCACTCCCTCAGCGCTGACCCTCCGACAGTGCCCACACCCTCAGCACTGACCCTCCGACAGTGCCCACTCCCTCACCACTGACACTCCGACAGTGCGGCACTCCCTCAGCACTGACCCTCCGACAGTGCGGCGCTCCCTCAGCACTGACCCTCCGACAGTGCCCACTGCCTCAGCACCGACCCTCCGTCAGTGCCCGCTCCCTCAGCACTGACCCTCCGACAGTGCCCGCTCCCTCACCACTGACCCTCCGACAGTGCGGCGCTCCCTCAGCACTGACCCTCCGACAGTGCCCACTCCCTCAGCACTGACCCTCCGACAGTGCCCACTCCCTCACCACTGACCCTCCGACAGTGCGGCACTCCCTCAGCACTGACCCTCCGACAGTGCGGCGCTCCCTCAGCACTGACCCTCCGACAGTGCCCACTGCCTCAGCACCGACCCTCCGTCAGTGCCCGCTCCCTCAGCACTGACCCTCCGACAGTGCCCGCTCCCTCACCACTGACCCTCCGACAGTGCGGCGCTCCCTCAGCACTGACCCTCCGACAGTGCCCACTCCCTCAGCACTGACCATCTGACAGTGCGATGCTCCCTCAGCACTGACCCTCTGACAGTGCCCACTTCCTCAGCACAGACCCTCCGACAGTGCTGCTCTCCCTCAGCACGGATCCTCCGACAGTGCGGCGCTCCCTCAGCACTGACCCTCCGACAGTGCGGCGCTCCCTCAGCACTGACCCTCCGACAGTGCGGTGCTCCCTCAGCACTGACCCTCCGACAGTGCCAACTCCCTCAGCACTGACCCTCCGACAGTGCGGCGCTCCCTCAGCACTGACCCTCCGACATTGCCCAGTCCCTCAGCACTGACCCTCCGACAGTGCGGCGCTCCCTCAGCACTGACCCTCCGACAGTGCGGCTCTCCCTCAGCACTGACCCTCCGACAGTGCCCACTCCCTCAGCATTGACTCTCCGACAGTGCCCACTCCCTCAGCACTGACCCTCCGACAGTGCGGCGCTCGCTCAGCACTGACCCTCCGACAGTGAGGCGCTCCCTCAGCACTGACACTCCGACAGTGCCCACTCCCTCAGCGCTGACCCTCCGACAGTGCCCACTCCCTCAGCACTGACCCTCCGACAGTGCCCGCTCCCTCAGCACTGACCCTCCGACAGTGCGGCGCTCCCTCAGCACTGACCCTCGAACAGTGCCCACTCCCTCAGAACTGACCCTCCGACAGTGCCCCACTCCCTCAGCACTGACCCTCCGACAGTGCCCACTCCCTCAGCGCTGACCCTCCGACAGTGCCCACTCCCTCAGCACTGACCCTCCGACAGTGCGCCGCTCCCTCAGCACTGACCCTCGAACAGTGCCCACTCCCTCAGAACTGACCCTCCGACAGTGCCGACTCCCTCAGCACTGACCCTAGTGCGGCGCTCCCTCAGCACTGACCCTCCGACAGTGCGGTGCTCCCTCACCACTGACCCTCCGACAGTGCCAACTCCCTCAGCACTGACCCTCTGACAGTGCGGCGCTCCCTCAGCACTGACCCTCCGACAGTGCCAACTCCCTCAGCACTGACCCTCCGACAGTGCGGCGCTCCCTCAGCACTGACCCTCCGACATTGCCCAGTCCCTCAGCACTGACCCTCCGACAGTGCCCACTCCCTCAGCACTGACCCTCCAACAGTGCCCACTCCCTCAGCACTGACCCTCCGACAGTGCGGCGCTCCCTCAGCACTGACCCTCCGACAGTGCGGTGCTCCCTCAGCACTGACCCTCCGACAGTGCGGTGCTGCCTCAGCCCTGACCCTCCAACAGTGCCCACTCCCTCAGCACTGACCCTCCGACAGTGCGGTGCTCCCTCAGCACTGACCCTGCGACAGTGCGGCGCTCCCTCAGCACTGACCCTCCGACAGTGCCCACTCCCTCAGCACTGACCCTCCAACAGTGCCCACTCCCTCAGCACTGATCCTCCGACAGTGCCCACTCCCTCAGCACTGACCCTCCGACAGTGCGGCGCTCCCTCAGCACTGATCCTCCGACAGTGCGGTGCTCCCTCAGCACTGACCCTCCGACAGTGCCCACTCCCTCAGCACTGACCCTCCAACAGTGCCCACTCCCTCAGCACTGATCCTCCGACAGTGCCCACTCCCTCAGCACTGACCCTCCGACAGTGCGGCGCTCCCTCAGCACTGATCCTCCGACAGTGCCCACTCCCTCAGCACTGACCCTCCGACAGTGCGGCGCTCCCTCAGCAGTGACCCTCCGACAGTGCCCACTCCCTCAGCACCGACCCTTCGACAGTGCCCACTCCGTCAGCGCTGACCCTCCGACAGTGTGGCGCCCCCTCAGTACTGACCCTCTGACAGTGTGGCTCTCCCTCAGCACTGACCCTCCGACAGTGCCCACTCCCTCAGCACTGACCTTCCGACAGTGCAGCGCTCCCTCAGCACTGACCCTCCGACAGTGCCCACTCCCTCAGCACTGACCCTCCAACAGTGCGGCGCTCCCTCAGCACCGACCCTCCGACAGTGCGGCGCTCCCTCAGCACCGACCTTCCGTCAGTGCCCGCTCCCTCAGCACTGACCCTCCGACAGTGCCCGCTCCCTCAGCACTGACCCTCCGACAGTGCGGCACTCCCTCAGCACCGACCCTCCGACAGTGCGGCGCTCCCTCAGCACCGACCTTCCGTCAGTGCCCGCTCCCTCAGCACTGACCCTCCGACAGTGCGGCGCTCCCTCAGCACTGACCCTCCGACATTGCCCAGTCCCTCAGCACTAACCCTCCGATAGTGCGGTGCTCTCTCAGCACTGACCCTCCGACAGTGCCCACTCCCTCAGCACTGATGCTCCGACAGTGCCCGCTCCCTCAGCACTGACCCTCCGACATTGCCCAGTCCCTCAGCACTGACCCTCCGACAGTGCGGCGCTCCCTCAGCACTGACCCTCCGACAGTGCGGCTCTCCCTCAGCACTGACCCTCCGACAGTGCCCACTCCCTCAGCACTGACCCTCCGACAGTGCCCACTCCCTCAGCACTGACCCTCCGACAGTGCGGCGCTCGCTCAGCACTGACCCTCCGACAGTGAGGCGCTCCCTCAGCACTGACACTCCGACAGTGCCCACTCCCTCAGCGCTGACCCTCCGACAGTGCCCACTCCCTCAGCACTGACCCTCCGACAGTGCCCACTCCCTCACCACTGACCCTCCGACAGTGCGGCACTCCCTCAGCACTGACCCTCCGACAGTGCGGCGCTCCCTCAGCACTGACCCTCCGACAGTGCCCACTGCCTCAGCACCGACCCTCCGTCAGTGCCCGCTCCCTCAGCACTGACCCTCCGACAGTGCCCGCTCCCTCACCACTGACCCTCCGACAGTGCGGCGCTCCCTCAGCACTGACCCTCCGACAGTGCCCACTCCCTCAGCACTGACCCTCCGACAGTGCCCACTCCCTCACCACTGACCCTCCGACAGTGCGGCACTCCCTCAGCACTGACCCTCCGACAGTGCGGCGCTCCCTCAGCACTGACCCTCCGACAGTGCCCACTGCCTCAGCACCGACCCTCCGTCAGTGCCCGCTCCCTCAGCACTGACCCTCCGACAGTGCCCGCTCCCTCACCACTGACCCTCCGACAGTGCGGCGCTCCCTCAGCACTGACCCTCCGACAGTGCCCACTCCCTCAGCACTGACCATCTGACAGTGCGATGCTCCCTCAGCACTGACCCTCTGACAGTGCCCACTTCCTCAGCACAGACCCTCCGACAGTGCTGCTCTCCCTCAGCACGGATCCTCCGACAGTGCGGCGCTCCCTCAGCACTGACCCTCCGACAGTGCGGCGCTCCCTCAGCACTGACCCTCCGACAGTGCGGTGCTCCCTCACCACTGACCCTCCGACAGTGCCAACTCCCTCAGCACTGACCCTCCGACAGTGCGGCGCTCCCTCAGCACTGACCCTCCGACATTGCCCAGTCCCTCAGCACTGACCCTCCGACAGTGCGGCGCTCCCTCAGCACTGACCCTCCGACAGTGCGGCTCTCCCTCAGCACTGACCCTCCGACAGTGCCCACTCCCTCAGCATTGACCCTCCGACAGTGCCCACTCCCTCAGCACTGACCCTCCGACAGTGCGGCGCTCGCTCAGCACTGACCCTCCGACAGTGAGGCGCTCCCTCAGCACTGACACTCCGACAGTGCCCACTCCCTCAGCGCTGACCCTCCGACAGTGCCCACTCCCTCAGCACTGACCCTCCGACAGTGCCCGCTCCCTCAGCACTGACCCTCCGACAGTGCGGCGCTCCCTCAGCACTGACCCTCGAACAGTGCCCACTCCCTCAGAACTGACCCTCCGACAGTGCCCCACTCCCTCAGCACTGACCCTCCGACAGTGCCCACTCCCTCAGCGCTGACCCTCCGACAGTGCCCACTCCCTCAGCACTGACCCTCCGACAGTGCGCCGCTCCCTCAGCACTGACCCTCGAACAGTGCCCACTCCCTCAGAACTGACCCTCCGACAGTGCCGACTCCCTCAGCACTGACCCTAGTGCGGCGCTCCCTCAGCACTGACCCTCCGACAGTGCGGTGCTCCCTCACCACTGACCCTCCGACAGTGCCAACTCCCTCAGCACTGACCCTCTGACAGTGCGGCGCTCCCTCAGCACTGACCCTCCGACAGTGCCAACTCCCTCAGCACTGACCCTCCGACAGTGCGGCGCTCCCTCAGCACTGACCCTCCGACATTGCCCAGTCCCTCAGCACTGACCCTCCGACAGTGCCCACTCCCTCAGCACTGACCCTCCAACAGTGCCCACTCCCTCAGCACTGACCCTCCGACAGTGCGGCGCTCCCTCAGCACTGACCCTCCGACAGTGCGGTGCTCCCTCAGCACTGACCCTCCGACAGTGCGGTGCTGCCTCAGCCCTGACCCTCCAACAGTGCCCACTCCCTCAGCACTGACCCTCCGACAGTGCGGTGCTCCCTCAGCACTGACCCTGCGACAGTGCGGCGCTCCCTCAGCACTGACCCTCCGACAGTGCCCACTCCCTCAGCACTGACCCTCCAACAGTGCCCACTCCCTCAGCACTGATCCTCCGACAGTGCCCACTCCCTCAGCACTGACCCTCCGACAGTGCGGCGCTCCCTCAGCACTGATCCTCCGACAGTGCGGTGCTCCCTCAGCACTGACCCTCCGACAGTGCCCACTCCCTCAGCACTGACCCTCCAACAGTGCCCACTCCCTCAGCACTGATCCTCCGACAGTGCCCACTCCCTCAGCACTGACCCTCCGACAGTGCGGCGCTCCCTCAGCACTGATCCTCCGACAGTGCCCACTCCCTCAGCACTGACCCTCCGACAGTGCGGCGCTCCCTCAGCACTGACCCTCCGACAGTGCCCACTCCCTCAGCACCGACCCTTCGACAGTGCCCACTCCGTCAGCGCTGACCCTCCGACAGTGTGGCGCCCCCTCAGTACTGACCCTCTGACAGTGTGGCTCTCCCTCAGCACTGACCCTCCGACAGTGCCCACTCCCTCAGCACTGACCTTCCGACAGTGCAGCGCTCCCTCAGCACTGACCCTCTGACAGTGCCCACTCCCTCAGCACTGACCCTCCGACAGTGCGGCGCTCCCTCAGCACCGACCCTCCGACAGTGCGGCGCTCCCTCAGCACCGACCTTCCGTCAGTGCCCGCTCCCTCAGCACTGACCCTCCGACAGTGCCCGCTCCCTCAGCACTGACCCTCCGACAGTGCGGCGCTCCCTCAGCACCGACCCTCCGACAGTGCGGCGCTCCCTCAGCACCGACCTTCCGTCAGTGCCCGCTCCCTCAGCACTGACCCTCCGACAGTGCGGCGCTCCCTCAGCACTGACCCTCCGACATTGCCCAGTCCCTCAGCACTAACCCTCCGACAGTGCCCACTCCCTCAGCACTGACCCTCCGACAGTGCGGCGCTCCCTCAGCACTGATCCTCCGACAGTGCCCACTCCCTCAGCACTGACCCTCCGACAGTGCGGCGCTCCCTCAGCACTGACCCTCCGACAGTGCCCACTCCCTCAGCACCGACCCTTCGACAGTGCCCACTCCGTCAGCGCTGACCCTCCGACAGTGTGGCGCCCCCTCAGTACTGACCCTCTGACAGTGTGGCTCTCCCTCAGCACTGACCCTCCGACAGTGCCCACTCCCTCAGCACTGACCTTCCGACAGTGCAGCGCTCCCTCAGCACTGACCCTCCGACAGTGCCCACTCCCTCAGCACTGACCCTCCGACAGTGCGGCGCTCCCTCAGCACCGACCCTCCGACAGTGCGGCGCTCCCTCAGCACCGACCTTCCGTCAGTGCCCGCTCCCTCAGCACTGACCCTCCGACAGTGCCCGCTCCCTCAGCACTGACCCTCCGACAGTGCGGCGCTCCCTCAGCACCGACCCTCCGACAGTGCGGCGCTCCCTCAGCACCGACCTTCCGTCAGTGCCCGCTCCCTCAGCACTGACCCTCCGACAGTGCGGCGCTCCCTCAGCACTGACCCTCCGACATTGCCCAGTCCCTCAGCACTAACCCTCCGATAGTGCGGTGCTCTCTCAGCACTGACCCTCCGACAGTGCCCACTCCCTCAGCACTGATGCTCCGACAGTGCCCGCTCCCTCAGCACTGATCCTCCGACAGTGCGGCGCTCCCTCAGCACTGATCCTCCGACAGTGCGGCGCTCCCTCAGCACTGACCCTCCGACAGTGCCCACTCCCTCAGCGCTGACCCTCTGACAGTGCGGTGCTCCCTCAGCACTGATCCTCCGACAGTGCGGCGCTCCCTCAGCACTGACCCTTCGACAGTGCCCACTCCCTCAGCGCTGACCCTCTGACAGTGCGGTGCTCCCTCAGCACTGATCCTCCGACAGTGCGGCGCTCCCTCAGCACTGACCCTCCGACAGTGCGGCGCTTCCTCAGCACTGACCCTCCGACAGTGCCCACTCCCTCAACACTGACCCTCCGATGTGCGGCGCTCCCTCAGCACTGACCCTCCGACGGTGCGGCGCTCCCTCAGCACTGACCCTCCGACAGTGCCCACTCCCTCAGCACTGACCCTCCGACAGTGCGGCGCTCCCTCAGCACTGACCCTCCGACGGTGCGGCGCTCCCTCAGCACTGACCCTCCGACAGTGCGGCGCTCCCTCAGCACTGACCATCCGACAGCGCGGCGCTTCCTCAGCACTGACCCTCCGACAGTGCCCACTCCCTCAGCACTGACCCTCCGACAGTGCGGCGCTCCCTCAGCACTGACCCTCCGACAGTGCCCACTGCCTCAGCACTGACCCTCCGACAGTGTGGCTCTCCCTCAGCGCTGACCCTCTGACAGTGCTGCTCTCTTTCAGCACTGACCCTCCGACAGTGCCCACTCCCTCAGCACTGACCCTCCGACAGTGCGGCGCTCCCTCAGTACCGACCCTCCGTCAGTGCCCGCTCCCTCAGCACTGACCCTCCGACAGTGCCCGCTCCCTCAGCACTGACCCTCCGACAGTGCGGCGCTCCCTCAGCACTGACCCTCCGACAGTGCGGTACTCTGTCACCACTGACCCTCCGACAGTGCCCACTTCCTCAGCACTGGCCATCCGACAGTGCTGCTCTCCCTCAGCACTGATCCTCCGACAGTGCGGCGCTCCCTCAGCACCGACCCTCCGTCAGTGCCCACTCCGTCAGCGCTGACCTTCCGATAGTGCGGCGCTCCCTTTGTACTGACCCTCTGACAGTGTGTTACTCCCTCAGCACTGACACTCCGACAGTGCCCACTTCCTCAGCACTGACCCTCCGACAGTGAGGCGCTCCCTCAGCACTGACCCTCCGACAGTGCCCACTCCCTCAGCACCGACCCTCCGACAGTGCGGCGCTCCCTCAGCACTGACCCTCCGACAGTGCCCACTCCCTCAGCACCGACCCTCCGACAGTGCGGCGCTCCCTCAGCACTGACCCTCCGACAGTGCCCACTCCCTCAGCACTTACCCTCCGACAGTGCCCACTCCCTCAGCACTGACCCTCCGACAGTGCGGCGCTCCCTCAGCACTGACCCTCCGACAGTGCCCACTCCCTCAGCAATGACCCTCCGACAGAGCCCACTCCCTCAGCACTGACCCTGCGACAGTGCGGCGCTCCCTCAGCACTGACCCTCCGACAGTGCGGCGCTCCCTCAGCACTGACCCTCCGACAGTGAGGCGCTCCCTCAGCACTGACCCTCTGACAGTGCGGCTCTCCCTCAGCACTGACCCTCTGACAGTGCCCACTCCCTCAGCACTGACCCTCCGACAGTGCCCACTCCCTCAGCACTGACCCTCCGACAGTGCGGCGCTCCCGCAGCACTGACCCTCCGACAGTGCCCACTCCCTCAGCACTGACCCTCTGACAGTGCGGCTCTCCCTCAGCACTGACCCTCTGACAGTGCCCGCTCCCTCAGCACTGACCCTCTGATATGCCCGCTCCCTCAGCACTGACCCTCCGACAGTGCCCACTCCCTCAGCACTGACCCTCCGACAGTGCGGCGCTCCCTCAGCACTGACCCTCGAACAGTGCCCACTCCCTCAGCACCGACCCTCCGACAGTGCGGCACTCCTTCAGCACTGACCCTCCGACAGTGCCCACACCCTCAGCACTGACCCTCTGACAGTGCGGCGCTCCCTCAGCACTGACCCTCTGACACTGCCCACTCCCTCAGCACTGACCCTCCGACAGTGCGGCGCTCCCTCAGCACTGACCCTCCGACAGTGCGGCGCTCCCTCAGCACTGACCCTCCGACAGTGCCCACTCCCTCAGCACTGACCCTCTGAAGATGCTGTACTGATTGGTGTATGTTAAACTGTTCTTAATCCATACTGTGGTCCTGAAGTGGGAGCAGAATAACCAATGTACAGTTGAGGCCATTCTAAATTGTCTCGGTCAGTGTCTCGGTCGGTAAATTGTCTCGGTCAGTAAATTGTCTCAGTCAGTAAATTATCTCAATCGGTCTCGCGGTCGGTAAATTGTCTCAGTCAGTGTCTCCGTCGGTAAATCGTCTCAATCAGTGTCTCGGTCAGTAAATTGTCTTGTCGGTAAATTGTCTCAGTCAGTAAATTATCTCGGTCAGTGTCTCGGTCAGTAAATTGTCTCGTTCGGTAAATTGTCTCAGTCAGTAAATTATCTCGGTTGGTAAATTGTCTCAGTCGGTGTCTCAGTCAGTAAATTGTCTCGGTCGGAAAATTGTCTCAGTCAGTGTCTCATTCGGGAAATTATCTCGGTCAGTGTCTCGGTCAGTAAATTGTCTCGGTCAGTAAATTGTCTCGGTTGGAAAATTGTCTCCGTCAGTGTCTCATTCGGTAAATTATCTCGGTCAGTGTCTGGGTCAGTAAATTGTCTCGGTCGGTAAATTGTCTCGGTCGGTGTCTCGTTCAGTAAATCGTCTCGGTCGGTAAATTGTCTCAGTCAGTAAATTATCTCGGTCGGTGCCGCGGTCGGTAAATTGTCTCAGTCGGTAAATTGCCTTGGTCGGTAAATTGTCTCCGTCAGTGTCTCATTCGGTAAATTATTTCGGTCAGTGTCTCGGTCAGTAAATTGTCTCGGTCGGAAAATTGTCTCGGTCGGTGTCTCAGTCGGTAAATTGTCTCGGTCAGTAAATTGTCTTGGTCGGTGTCTCAGTCAGTAAATTGTCTCGGTCGGTAAATTGTCTTGGTCGGTAAATTGTCTCGGTCAATAAATTGCCTCGTTCGGTAAATTGTCTCGGTCGGTGTCTCAGTTGGTAATTTGTCTCAGTCGGTAAATTATCTCGGTCGGTAAAATGTCCTGGTCAGTGTCTCGGTCGGAAAATTGTCTCGGTCAAGAAATTGCCTCGTTCGGTAAATTGTCTTGGTCGGTATCTCAGTCAGTAAATTGTCTCGGTCGGTAAATCGTCTCGGTCAATAAATTGCCTCGTTCGGTAAATTGTCTTGGTCGGTGTCTCAGTCGGTAAATTGTCTCGGTCAGTAAATTGTCTCGGTCGGTAAATTGTCTCGGTCAGTAATTTGTCTCGGTCGGTGTCTCAGTCAGTAAATTGTCTTGGTCGGTAAATTGTCTTGGTCGGTAAATTGTCTCGGTCAATAAATTGCCTCGTTCGGTAAATTGTCTCGGTCGGTGTCTCAGTTGGTAATTTGTCTCAGTCGGTAAATTATCTCGGTCGGTAAAATGTCCTGGCCAGTGTCTCGGTCGGAAAATTGTCTCGGTCAAGAAATTGCCTCGTTCGGTAAATTGTCTTGGTCGGTGTCTCAGTCAGTAAATTGTCTCGGTCAATAAATTGCCTCGGTCAGTAAATTGTCTCGGTCAGTGTCTCGGTCTGTAAATTGTCTCGGTCAGTAAATTGTCTCGGTCGGTAAATTGCCTCGGTCAGTAAATTGACTCGGTCAGTGTCTCGGTCAGTAAATTGTCTCGGTCGGTAAATTGTCTCAGTCAGTAAATTGTCTCGGTCAGTGACTCGGTCTGTAAATTGTCTCGGTCGGGAAATTGCCTCGGTCAGTAAATTGTCTCGGTCAGTGTCTCGGTCTGTAAACTGTCTCGGTCAGTGTCGCGGTCGGTAAATTGTTTCAGTGGGTGTCTCATTCGGTAAATTGTCTCGGTCATTGTCTCAGTCTGTAAATTGTCTCGGTCAGTGTCTCGGTCGGTAAATTGTCTCAGTGGGTGCCTCGGTCGGTAAATTGTCTCAGTCGGTAAATTGTCTCGGTCAGTAAGTTGTCTTGGTCGGTGCCTCGGTCAGTAAATTGTCTCCGTCGGTAAATTGTCTCTGTCGATGAATTGTCTCGGTCAGTAAACTGTTTCAGTCGGTGTCTCAGTTGGTAAATTGTCTCGGTCGGAAAATTGTTTCAGTTGGTGCCTCAGTCGGTAAATTGTCTCGGTCGGAAAATTGTCTCAGTCGGTAAATTATCTCGGTCAGTGTCTCGGTCAGTAAATTGTCTCGGTCGGTGTCATGGTTGGTAAATTGTCTCGGTCAGTGTCTCGGTCGGAAAATTGTCTCCGTCAGTGTCTCATTCGGTAAATATCTCGGTCAGTGTCTCGGTCAGTAAATTGTCTCTGTCGGTAAATTTTCTCAGTCAGTAAATTATCTCGGTTGGTGTCGCGGTCGGTAAAATGTCTCGGTCAGTGTCTCCGTCGGTAAATTGTCTCGGTCGGTAAATTGCCTCGGTCGGTAAATTGTCTCGTTTGGTGTCTCGGTCAGTAAATCGTCTCGGTCGGTGTCTCAGTCGGTAAATTGTCTCGGTCAGTAAATTGTCTCGGTCCGTGTCTCAGTCGGTAATTTGTCTCAGTCGGTAAATTATCTCGGTCGGTAAAATGTCCTGGTCAGTGTCTCGGTCGGAAAATTGTCTCGGTCAAGAAATTGCCTCGTTCGGTAAATTGTCTTGGTCGGTATCTCAGTCAGTAAATTGTCTCGGTCAGTAAATTGTCTCGGTCGGTAAATTGCCTCGGTCAGTAAATTGTCTCGGTCAATGTCTCGGTCTGTAAATTGTCTCGGTCAGTGTCTCGGTCAGTAAATTGTCTCGGTCGGTAAATTGCCTCGGTCAGTAAATTGTCTCGGTCAGTGTCTCGGTCTGTAAATTGTCTCGGTCAGTGTCTCGGTCAGTAAATTGCCTCGGTCAGTAAATTGTCTCGGTCAGTGTCTCGGTCTGTAAACTGTCTCGGTCAGTGTCTCGGTCGGTAAATTGCTTCAGTCGGTGTCAAATTCGATAAATTGTCTCGGTCATTGTCTCAGTCTGTAAATTGTCTCGGTCAGTGTCTCGGTCGGTAAATTGTCTCAGTGGGTGCCTCGGTCGGTAAATTGTCTCAGTCGGCAAATTGTCTCGGTCGGTGCCTCGGTTGGTAAATTGTCTCAGTCGGTAAATTGTCTCGGTCAGTAAGTTGTCTTGGTCGGTGTCTCGGTCAGTAAATTGTCTCCGTCGGTAAATTGTCTCGGTCGATAAATTGTCTCGGTCAGTAAACTGTTTCAGTCGGTGTCTCAGTTGGTAAATTGTCTCGGTCAGTAAATTGTTTCAGTCGGTGTCTCAGTCGGTAAATTGTCTCGGTTGGAAAATTGTCTCAGTCAGTGTCTCATTTGGTAAATTATCTCGGTCAGTGTCTCGGTCAGTAAATTGTCTCGGTCAGTAAATTGTCTCGGTTGGAAAATTGTCTCCGTCAGTGTCTCATTCGGTAAATTATCTTGGTCAGTGTCTCGGTCAGTAAATTGTCTCGGTCAGTAAATTGTCTCGGTTGGAAAATTGTCTCCGTCAGTGTCTAATTCGGTAAATTATCTCGGTTGGTGTCGCGGTCGGTAAAATGTCTCGGTCAGTGTCTCCGTCGGTAAATTGTCTCAGTCGGTAAATTGTCTCGGTCGGTAAATTGTCTCCGTCACTGTCTCATTCAGTAAATTATCTTGGTCAGTGTCTCGGTCAGTAAATTGTCTCGGTCGGTAAATTGTCTCGTTTGGTGTCTTGGTCAGTAAACCGTCTCGGTCGGTGTCTCAGTCAGTAAATTGTCTTGGTCGGTGTCTCAGTTGGTAAATTATCTCGGTCGGTAAAATGTCCTGGTCAGTGTCTCGGTCGGAAAATTGTCTCGGTCAGTGTCTCGGTCAGTAAATTGTCTCGGTTGGTAAATTGCCTCGGTCAGTAAATTGTCTCGGTCAGTGTCTCGGTCTGTAAACTGTCTCGGTCAGTGTCTCGGTCGGTAAATTGTTTCAGTCGGTGTCTCATTCGGTAAATTGTCTCGGTCATTGTCTCAGTCTGTAAATTGTCTCGGTCAGTGTCTCGGTCGGTAAATTGTCTCAGTCGGCAAATTGTCTCGGTCGGTGCCTCGGTCGGTAAATTGTCTCAGTCGGCAAATTGTCTCGGTCGGTGCCTCGGTCGGTAAATTGTCTCTGTCGATGAATTGTCTCGGTCAGTAAACTGTTTCAGTCGGTAAATTGTCTCGGTCGGAAAATTGTTTCAGTTGGTGCCTCAGTCGGTAAATTGTCTCAATTGGTAAATTGTCTCGGTCAGTAAATTGTTTCAGTCGGTGTCTCAGTCGGTAAATTGTCTCGGTCAGAAAATTGTCTCAGTCAGTGTCTCATTTGGTAAATTATCTCGGTCAGTGTCTCGGTCAGTAAATTGTCTCGGTCGGTGTCGTGGTTGGTAAATTGTCTCGGTCAGTGTCTCCGTCGGAAAATTGTCTCCGTCAGTGTCTCATTCGGTAAATTATCTCGGTCAGTGTCTCGGTCAGTAAATTGTCTCGGTCGGTAAATTGTCTCAGTCAGTAAATTATCTCGGTTGGTGTCGCGGTCGGTAAAATGTCTCGGTCAGTGTCTCCGTCGGTAAATTGTCTCTGTTGGTAAATTGCCCCGGTCGGTAAATTGTCTCGTTTGGTGTCTCGGTCAGTAAATCGTCTCGGTCGGTGTCTCAGTCAGTAAATTGTCTCGGTCGGTAAATTGTCTCGGTCAGTGTCTCAGTCATTAAATTGTCTCGTTCGGTGTCTCAGTCGGTAAATTATCTCGGTCGGTAAAATGTCCTGGTCAGTGTCTCGGTCGGAAAATTGTCTCGGTCAATAAATTGCCTCGTTCTGTAAATTGTCTTGGTCGGTGTCTCAGTCGGTAAATTGTCTCGGTCAGTAAATTGTCTCGGTCGGTGTCTCAGTCGGTAATTTGTCTCAGTCGGTAAATTATCTCGGTCGGTAAAATGTCCTGGTCAGTGTCTCAGTCAGTAAATTGTCTCGGTCAGTAAACTGTCTCGGTCGGTAAATTGCCTCGGTCAGTAAATTGTCTCGGTCAGTGTCTCGGTCTGTAAATTGTCTCGGTCAGTGTCTCGGTCAGTAAATTGTCTCGGTCGGTAAATTGCCTCGGTCAGTAAATTGTCTCGGTCAGTGTCTCGGTCTGTAAATTGTCTCGGTCAGTGTCTCGGTCGGTAAATTGCTTCAGTCGGTGTCTCATTCGGTAAATTGTCTCGGTCATTGTCTCAGTCTGTAAATTGTCTCGGTCAGTGTCTCGGTCGGTAAATTGTCTCAGTGGGTGCCTCGGTCGGTAAATTGTCTCAGTCGGCAAATTGTCTCGGTCGGTGCCTCGGTTGGTAAATTGTCTCAGTCGGTAAATTGTCTCGGTCAGTAAGTTGTCTTGGTCGGTGTCTCGGTCAGTAAATTGTCCCCGTCGGTAAATTATCTCGGTTGGTAAATTGTCTCGGTCAGCAAACTGTTTCAGTCGGTGTCTCAGTTGGTAAATTGTCTCGGTCGGAAAATTGTTTCAGTTGGTGCCTCAGTCGGCAAATTGTCTCAATTGGTAAATTGTCTCGGTCAGTAAATTGTTTCAGTCGGTGTCTCAGTCGGTAAATTGTCTCGGTCGGAAAATTGTCTCAGTCAGTGTCTCATTTGGTAAATTATCTCGGTCAGTGTCTCGGTCAGTAAATTGTCTCGGTCAGTAAATTGTCTCGGTTGGAAAATTGTCTCCGTCAGTGTCTCATTCGGTAAATTATCTTGGTCAGTGTCTCGGTCAGTAAATTGTCTTGGTCGGTAAATTGTCTTGTTTGGTGTCTTGGTCAGTAAATCGTCTCGGTCGGTGTCTCAGTCAGTAAATTGTCTCGGTCGGTAAATTGTCTCGGCCAGTGTCTCAGTCATTAAATTGTCTCGTTCGGTGTCTCAGTCGGTAAATGATCTCGGTTGGCAAAATGTCCTGGTCAGTGTCTCGGTCGGAAAATTGTCTCGCTCAATAAATTGCCTCGTTCGGTAAATTGTCTCGGTCGATAAATTGTCTCGTTCGTTAAATTGTCTTGGTCGGTGTCTCAGTCAGTAAATTGTCTCGGTCAGTAAATTGTCTCAGTCGGTGTCTCAGTCGGTAATTTGTCTCAGTCGGTAAATTATCTCGGTCGGTAAAATGTCCTGGTCAGTGTCTCGGTCGGAAAATTGTCTCGGTCAATAAATTGTCTCGGTCAGTAAACTGTTTCAGTCGGTGTCTCAGTTGGTAAATTGTCTCGGTCGGAAAATTGTTTCAGTTGGTGCCTCAGTCAGTAAATTGTCTCAATTGGTAAATTGTCTCGGTCAGTAAATTGTTTCAGTCGGTGTCTCAGTCGGTAAATTGTCTCGGTCGGAAAATTGTCTCAGTCAGTGTCTCATTTGGTAAATTATCTCGGTCAGTGTCTCGGTCAGTAAATTGTCTCGGTCGGTAAATTGTCTCGGTTGGAAAATTGTCTCCATCAGTGTCTCATTCGGTAAATTATCTCGGTCAGTGTCTCGGTCAGTAAATTGTCTCGGTCGGTGTCATGGTCGGTAAATTGTCTCGGTCAGTGTCTCCGTCGGAAAATTGTCTCCGTCAGTGTCTCATTCGGTAAATTATCTCGGTCAGTGTCTCGGTCAGTAAATTGTCTCGGTCGGTAAATTGTCTCAGTCAGTAAATTATCTCGGTTGGTGTCGCGGTCGGTAAAATGTCTCGGTCAGTGTCTCCGTCGGTAAATTGTCTCGGTCGGTAAATTGCCTCGGTTGGAAAATTGTCTCCATCAGTGTCTCATTCGGTAAATTGTCTCGGTCAGTGTCTCGGTCAGTAAATTGCCTCGGTCGGTAAATTGTCTCCGTCAGTGTCTCATTCGGTAAATTATCTCGGTCAGTGTCTCGGTCAGTTAATTGTCTCGGTCAGTAAATTGTCTCGGTCGGAAAATTGCCTCCGTCAGTGTCTCATTCAGTAAATTATCTCGATCAGTAAATTGTCTCGGTCGGTAAATTGTCTTGGTCAGTGTCTCGGTCAGTAAATTGTCTCGGTTGGTAAATTGTCTCAGTCGGTGTCTCAGTCGGTAATTTGTCTCAGTCGGTAAATTATCTCGGTCGGTAAAATGTCCTGGTCAGTGTCTCGGTCGGTAAATTGTCTCAGTGGGTGCCTCGGTCGGTAAATTGTCTCAGTCGGCAAATTGTCTCGGTCGGTGCCTCGGTTGGTAAATTGTCTCAGTCGGTAAATTGTCTCGGTCAGTAAGTTGTCTTGGTCGGTGTCTCGGTCAGTAAATTGTCTCCGTCGGTAAATTGTCTCGGTAGGTAAATTGTCTCGGTCAGTAAACTGTTTCAGTCGGTGTCTCAGTTGGTAAATTGTCTCGGTCGGAAAATTGTTTCAGTTGGTAAATTGTCTCAATTGGTAAATTGTCTCGGTCAGTAAATTGTCTCAGTCGGTGTCTCAGTCGGTAATTTGTCTCAGTCGGTAAATTAGCTCGGTCGGTAAAATGTCCTGGTCGGTGTCTCAGTCAGCAAATTGTCTTGGTCGGTAAATTGTCTCGGTCAATAAATTGCCTCGTTTGGTAAATTGTCTCGGTCAGTGTCTCAGTCGGTAAATTGTCTCGGTCAGTGTCTCAGTCGGTAAATGGTCTTGGTCGGTGTCGCGGTCGGTAAATTGTCTCAGTCGGTAAATTGTCTCGGTCGGTAAAATATCTCAGTCGGTTTCTCAGTCGGTAAATTGTCTCAGTAAGTGTCTCGGTTGGTAAATTGCTTCAGTCAGTGTCTCAGTCGGTAAATTGTCTCGGTCAGTGTCTCAGTCGGTAAATGGTCTTGGTCGGTGTCGCAGTCAGTAAATTGTCTCAGTCGGTTTCTCAGTCGGTAAATTGTCTCAGTAAGTGTCTCGGTTGGTAAATTGCTTCAGTCGGTGTCTCATTCGGTAAATTGTCTCGGTCATTGTTTCAGTCGGTAAATTGCCTCGGTCAGTGTCTCGGTCGGTAAATTGTCTCTGTCGGTGCCTCGGTCAGTAAATTGTCTCAGTCGGTGCCTCGGTCAGTAAATTGTCTCGGTCGGTAAATTGTCTCGGTCGGTGTCTCAGTCGGTAAATTGTCTCGGTTGGAAAATTGTCTCAGTCGGTGTCTCGGTCAGTAAAATGTCTCGGTCAGTAAAATGTCTTGGTCGGTAAAATGTCTTGGTCGGTGTCTCGGTCAGTAAATTGTCTCGGTCGGAAAATTGCCTCCATCAGCGTCTCATTCGGTAAATTGTCTCGGTCAGTAAATTGTCTCGATCGGTAAATTGTCTCAGTCGGTAAATTGTCTCCGTCGGTAAATTGTCTCGATCAGTGTCTCATTCGATAAATTGACTCGGTTGGTGTCTCAGTTGGTAAATTGTCTCAGTCGGTAAATTATCTCGGTCGGTAAAATGTCCTGGTCAGTGTCTCCGTCGGTAAATTGTATTGGTCGGTAAATTGTCTCGGTCAATAAATTGCCTCAGTCGGTAAATTGTCTTGGTCGGTGTCTCAGTCGGTAAATTGTCTCGGTCAGTAAATTGTTTCAGTCGGTGTCTCAGTTGGTAAATTGTCTCGGTCAGTAAATTGTTTCAGTCGGGGTCTCAGTTGGTAAATTGCCTCGGTCGGAAAATTGTCTCAGTCAGTGTCTCATTCGGTAAATTGTCTCAGTCAGTGTCTCGGTCAGTAAATTGTCTCGGTCGGTAAATTGCCTCGGTCAGTAAATTGTCTCGGTCAAGAAATTGCCTCGTTCGGTAAATTGTCTTGGTCGGTGTCTCAGTCAGTAAATTGTCTCGGTCAATAAATTGCCTCGGTCGGTAAATTGTCTCGGTCAGTGTCTCGGTCTGTAAATTGTCTCGGGTAGTGTCTTGGTCAGTAAATTGTCTCGGTCGGTAAATTGCCTCGGTCAGTAAATTGTCTCGGTCAGTGTCTCGGTCTGTAAATTGTCTCGGTCAGTGTCTCGGTCAGTAAATTGTCTCGGTCGGTAAATTGTCTCAGTCAGTAAATTGTCTCGGTCAGTGTCTCGGTCAGTAAATTGTCTCGGTCGGTAAATTGCCTCGGTCAGTAAATTGTCTCGGTCAGTGTCTCAGTCTGTAAAATGTCTCGGTCAGTGTCTCGGTCGGTAAATTGTTTCAGTCGGTGTCTCATTCGGTAAATTGTCTCGGTCATTGTCTCAGTCTGTAAATTGTCTCGGTCAGTGTCTCGGTCGGTAAATTGTCTCAGTGGGTGCCTCGGTCGGTAAATTGTCTCAGTCGGTAAATTGTCTCGGTCAGTAAGTTGTCTTGGTCGGTGTCTCGGTCAGTAAATTGTCTCCGTCGGTAAATTGTCTCTGTCGATGAATTGTCTCGGTCAGTAAACTGTTTCAGTCGGTGTCTCAGTCTTTAAATTGTCTCGGTCGGAAAATTGTCTCAGTCGGTAAATTATCTCGGTCAGTGTCTCGGTCAGTAAATTGTCTCGGTTGGAAAATTGTCTCCGTCAGTGTCTCATTCGGTAAATTATCTCGGTCAGTGTCTCGGTCAGTAAATTGTCTCGGTCAGTGTCTCGGTCGGTAAATTGTTTCAGTCGGTGTCTCTTTCGGTAAATTGTCTCGGTCATTGTCTCAGTCAGTAAATTGTCTCGGTCAGTGTCTCGGTCAGTAAATTGTTTCAGTCGGTGCCTCGGTCGGTAAATTGTCTCACTCGGTAAATTGTCTCGGTCAGTAAATTGTCTCGGTCGGTGTCTCGGTCAGTAAATTGCCTCGGTCGGTAAATTGTCTCGGTCAGTGTCTCGGTCAGTAAATTGTCTCGGTCGGTGTCTTGGTCAGTAAATTGTCTCGGTCGGTAAATTGCCTCAGTCAGTAAATTGTCTCGGTCAGTGTCTCGGTCGGTAAATTGTTTCAGTCGGTGTCTCTTTCGGTAAATTGTCTCGGTCATTGTCTCAGTCAGTAAATTGTCTCGGTCAGTGTCTCGGTCGGTAAATTGTCTTGGTCAGTAAATTGTCTCGGTCGGTGTCTCAGTCGGTAAATTGTCTCAGTCGGTAAATTGTCTCGGTCAGTAAATTGTTTCAGTCGGTGTCTCAGTTGGTAAATTGTCTCGGTCAGTAAATTGTTTCGCTCGGGGTCTCAGTTGGTAAATTGTCTCGGTCGGGTCTCGGTCAGTAAATTGTCTCGATCGGAAAATTGTCTCAGTCAGTGTCTCATTCGGTAAATTATCTCGGTCAGTGTCTCGGTTGGTAAATTGTCTCGGGCAGTAAATTGTCTCGGTCAGTGTCTCGGTCGGTAAATTGTCTCGGTCAGTGTCTCGGTCGGTAAATTGTCTCGGTCAATAAATTTCCTCGTTCGCTAAATTGTCTCGGTCAGTGTCTCGGTCTGTAAATTGTCCTGGTCAGTGTCTCGGTCAGTAAATTGTCTCGGTTGGTAAATTGCCTCGGTCTGTAAATTGTCTCGGTCAGTGTCTCGGTCGGTAAATTGTTTCAGTCGGTGTCTCATTCGGTAAATTGTCTCGGTCATTGTCTCAGCCTGTAAATTGTCTCGGTCAGTGTCTCGGTCGGTAAATTGTCTCAGTCGGCAAATTGTCTCGGTCGGTGCCTCGGTCGGTAAATTGTCTCAGTCGGTAAATTGTCTCGGTCAGTAAATTGTCTTGGTCGGTGTCTCAGTCAGTAAATTGTCTCAGTCGGTAAATTGTCTCGGTCAATAAATTGTCTCGGTCAGTAAACTGTTTCAGTCGGTGTCTCAGTTGGTAAATTGTCTCGGTCGGAAAATTGTTTCAGTTGGTGCCTCAGTCGGTAAATTGTCTCAATTGGTAAATTGTCTGGGTCAGTAAATTGTTTCAGTCGGTGTCTCAGTCGGTAAATTGTCTCAGTCGGAAAATTGTCTCAGTCAGGGTCTCATTTGGTAAATTGTCTCGGTCAGTGTCTCAGTCAGTAAATTATCTCGGTCAGTAAATTGTCTCGGTCGATAAATTGTTTCAGTCGGTGTCTCATTCGGTAAATTGTCTCCGTCATTGTTTCAGTCGGTAAATTGCCTCAGTCAGTGTCTCGATCGGTAAATTGTCTCAGTCGGTGCCTCGGTCAGTAAATTGCCTCAGTCGGTAAATTGTCTCGGTCGGTGTCTCGGTCGGTAAATTGTCTCGGTCGGTGTCTCGGTCAGTAAATTGTCTCGGTCATTGTCTCCGTCACTCAATTGTCTCGGTCAGTGTCTCGGTCGGTAAATTGTCTCAGTCGGTGCCTCGGTCAGTAAATTGCCTCAGTCGGTAAATTGTCTCGGTCGGTGTCTCGGTCGGTAAATTGTCTCGGTCGGTGTCTCGGTCAGTAAATTGTCTCGGTCATTGTCTCCGTCACTCAATTGTCTCGGTCAGTGTCTCGGTCGGTAAATTGTTTCAGTCGGTGTCTCTTTCGGTAAATTGTCTTGGTCGTTGTCTCAGTCAGTAAATTGTCTCGGTCAGTGTCTCGGTCGGTAAATTGTCTCAGTCGGTGCCTCGGTCGGTAAATTGTCTCAGTCGGTAAATTGTCTCGGTCAGTAAATTGTCTTGGTCGGTGTCTCAGTCAGTAAATTGTCTCAGTCGGTAAATTGTCTCGGTCGATAAATTGTCTCGGTCGGTAAACTGTTTCAGTCGGTGTCTCAGTTGGTAAATTGTCTCGGTTGGAAAATTGTCTCAGTTGGTGCCTCAGTCGGTAAATTGTCTCAATCGGTAAATTGTCTCGGTCAGTAAATTGTTTCAACCGGTGTCTCACTTGGTAAATTGTCTCGGTCAGTAAATTGTTTCAGTCGGTGTCTCAGTCGGTAAATTGTCTCGGTCAGTGTCTCGGTCGGAAAATTGTCTCAGTCAGTGTCTCATTCGGAAAATTATCTCGGTCAGTGTCTCGATCAGTAAATTGTCTCAGTCGGTGCCTCGGTCAGTAAATTGTCTCAGTCGGTAATTTGTCTCAGTCAGTGTCTCAGTCAGTAAATTGACTCGGTCGGTAAATTGCCTCAGTCAGTAAATTGTCTCGGTCAGTGTCTCGGTCGGTAAATTGTTTCAGTCGGTGTCTCTTTCGGTAAATTGTCTCGGTCATTGTCTCAGTCAGTAAATTGTCTCGGTCAGTGTCTCGGTCGGTAAATTGTCTCAGTCGGTGCCTCGGTCGGTAAATTGTCTCGGTCAGTAAATTGTCTCGGTCGGTAAATTGTCTCGGTCTGTGTCTCAGTCGGTAAATTGTCTCGGTCAGTAAATTGTCTCGGTCAGTAAATTGTCTCGGTCAGCGTCTCATTCGGTAAATTATCTCGGTCAGTAAATTGTCACGGTCGGTAAATTGTCTCGGTCAGTGTCTTGGTCAGTAAATTGTCTTGGTCAGTGTCTCGGTCGGTAAATTGTCTCGGTCAGTGTCGCGGTCGGTAAATTGTCTCAGTCAGTGTCTCGGTCGGTAAATTGTCTCGGTCGGTAAATTGTCTCCGTCAGTAAATTGCCTCGTTCAGTAAATTGTCTTGGTCGGTAAAATATCTCGATCGGTAAATTGTCTCGGTTGGTAAATTACCTCCTTCGGAAAATTGTCTCGGTCGGTGTCTCGGTCGGTAAATTGTCTCAGTCGGTGCCTCGGTCGGTAAATTGTCTCGGTCAGTAAATTGTCTTGTCGGTAAATTGTCTCGGTCAGTGTCTTGGTCAGTAAATTATCTCGGTCAGTGTCTCAGCTGGTAAATTGTCTCGATCGGTAAATTGTCTCAGTCGGTAAATTGTCTCGGTCAGTAAATTGTCTCGGTCAGTAAATTGTCTCGTCGGTAAATTGTCTCGGTCAGTGTCTTGGTCAGTAAATTATCTCGGTCAGTGTCTCAGTCGGTAAATTGTCTCGGTCGGTAATTTGTCTCGGTCGGTAAATTGTCTCGGTCAGTAAATTGTCTCGGTCAGTGTATCGGTCGGTAAATTGTCTGGATTGATAAATTTTCTGGGTCGGTGTCTCAGTCGGAAAATTGTCTCGGTCGGTAAATTGTCTCGGTCAGTGTCTCGGTCGGTAAATTGTCTCGGTCGGTAAATTGCCTCGGTCGGTGTCTCGGTCGGTAAAATATCTCGCTCGGTAAATTGTCTCGGTCGGTAAATTGCCTCGGTCAGTAAATTGTCTCGGTCAGTGTATCGGTCGGTAAATTGTCTGCATCGGTAAATTGTCGCGGTCGGTGTCTCAGTCGGTAAATTTTCTCGGTCGGTAAATTGTCTCTGTCGGTGAATTGTCTCGGTCAGTGTCTCAGTCAGTAAATTGTCTCGGTCGTTAAATTGTCTCGGTCAGTAAATTGTCTTTGTCGGTAAATTGTCTCGGTCAGTAAATTGCCTCAGTCGATAAATTGTCTTGGTCGGTGTGGGATTGTCACGCTCAGTAAAGTGTCCTGGTCGGTGTGGGATTGTCACGGTCGGTAAAGTATCGCGGTTGGTGTGGGATTGTCGCGGTCGGTAAAGTATCTCGGTCAGTAAAGTGTCGCGTTCGGTATGGGATTATCGCGGTCGGTAAAGTCTCACAGTCAGTGTGGGATTCTCGCAGTTGGTAAAGTGTCTCGGTCGGTAATGTGTCGCGGTCGTGTGGGTTTGTCGCGATCGGTAAAGTGTCACGGTCGGTGTGGGATTGTCGTGGTAGGTAAAGTGTCTCTTTCGGTAAATTGTCTCGGTCGGTAAATTGCCTCAGTCGGTGTCTCAGTCGGTAAATTGTCTCGGTTGGCAAATTGCCTCGGTCGGTGTCTCAGTCGGTAATTGTCTCAGTCGGTCTCTTGGTCGCTACATTGTCTCGGTCGGTAAATTGTCTCGGTCAGTAAATAGTCTCGGTCGGTAAATTGTCTCGGTCGGTGTCTCAGTCGGTAAATTGTCTCAGTCGGTAAAGTGTCGCGGTCAGTAAAGTGTCGCGGTCGGTGTGGGATTGTTGCGGTTGGTAAAGTGTCTCGGTCGGTAAAGTGTCCCGGTCGGTGTGGGATTGTCGCGGTCGGTAAAGTGTCTCAGTCGGTGTGGAATTGTTGCAGTCGGTAAAGTGTCCCGGTCGGTGTGGGATTTTCGCGGTTGGTAAAGTGTCTCTTTCGGTAAATTGTCTCGGTTGGTAAATTGCCTCGGCCGGTGTCTCAGTCGGTCTCTCGGTCACTAAATTGTCTCGGTTGGTAAATTGTCTCAGTCAGTAAATTGTCTCGGTCGGTAAATTGTCTCGGTCTGTGTCTCAGTCGGTAAATTGTCTCGGTTGGTAAATTGTCTCGGTCAGTAAATTGTCTCGGTCAGCGTCTCATTCGGTAAATTATCTCGGTCAGTAAATTGTCTCGGTCGGTAAATTGTCTCGGTCAGTGTCTTGGTCAGTAAATTGTCTTGGTCAGTGTCTCGGTCGGTAAATTGTCTCGGTCAGTGTCGTGGTCGGTAAATTGTCTCAGTCAGTGTCTCGGTCGGTAAATTGTCTCGGTCGGTAAATTGTCTCCGTCAGTAAATTGCCTCGTTCAGTAAATTGTCTTGGTCGGTAAAATATCTCGATCGGTAAATTGTCTCGGTTGGTAAATTACCTCCTTCGGAAAATTGTCTCGGTCGGTGTCTCGGTCGGTAAAATATCTCAGTCGGTAAATTATCTCGGTTGGTGTCTCAGTCGGTAAATTGTCTCAGTCAGTGTCTTGGTCGGGAAATTGTCTCAGTCGGTGCCTCGGTCGGTAAATTGCCTCGGTCAGTAAACTGTCTCGTTTGGTAAATTGTCTTGGTCGGTGTCTCAGTCAGTAAACTGTCTCAGTCGGTAAAGTGCCTCGGTCGGTGTCTCAGTCGGTAAAATATCTCGGTCAGTAAATTGTCTCGGTCAGTAAATTACCTCGTTCAGAAAATTGCCTTGGTCGGTGTCTCGGTCGGTAAAATATCTCGGTCGGTAAATTGTCTTGGTCGGAGTCCCATTCGGTAAATTGTCTCGGTCAGTGTCTCAGTCGGTAAATTGTCTCGGTCAGTGTCTCGGTCGGTAAATTGCCTCAGTCGGTAAATTGTCTCAGTCGGTAAATTGTCTCGGTCGCTGTCTCGGTCGATAAAATGTCTTTGTCAGTAAATTGCCTCGGTCGGTGTCTCGGTCAGTAAATTGTCTTGGTTGGTAAATTGTCTCGGTGAGTAAATTGTCTCGGTCAGAAAATTGTTTAAGTCGGTGTCTCAGTCGGTATATTGTCTCAGTCGGTAAATTGTCTCGGTCAGTGTCTCATTCGGTAAATTATCTCGGTCAGTGTCTCGGTCAGTAAATTGTCTCGGTCAGTGTCTTGGTCAGTAAATTATATCGGTCGGTGTCGCGGTCGGTAAATTGTCTCGGTCAGTGTCTTGGTCGGTAAAATATCTCGGTCGGTAAATTGCCTCAGTCAGTAAATTGTCTCAGTCAGTAAATTGTCTCGGTCAGTAAATTGTCTCGGTCAGTGTCTCGGTCAGTAAATTGTCTCAGTCAGTAAATTGTCTCGGTCGGTAAATTGTCTCGGTCGGTGTCTCGGTCAGTAAAATGTCTCGGTCGGAAAATTGTCTCGGTCAGTAAATTGTCTTGTCGGTAAATTGTCTCGGTCAGTGTCTTGGTCAGTAAATTATCTCGGTCAGTGTCTCAGCTGGTAAATTGTCTCGATCGGTAAATTGTCTCAGTCGGTAAATTGTCTCGGTCAGTAAATTGTCTCGGTCAGTAAATTGTCTCGTCGGTAAATTGTCTCGGTCAGTGTCTTGGTCAGTAAATTATCTCGGTCAGTGTCTCAGTCGGTAAATTGTCTCGGTCGGTAATTTGTCTCGGTCGGTAAATTGTCTCGGTCAGTAAATTGTCTCGGTCAGTAAATTGTCTCGGTCAGTGTATCGGTCAGTAAATTGTCTGGATCGGTAAATTTTCTCGGTCGGTGTCTCAGTCGGAAAATTGTCTCGGTCGGTAAATTGTCTCGGTCAGTGTCTCGGTCGGTAAATTGTCTCGGTCGGTAAATTGCCTCGGTCGGTGTCTCGGTCGGTAAAATATCTCGCTCGGTAAATTGTCTCGGTCGGTAAATTGCCTCGTTCAGTAAATTGTCTCGGTCAGTGTATCGGTCGGTAAATTGTCTGCATCGGTAAATTGTCGCGGTCGGTGTCTCAGTCGGTAAATTTTCTCGGTCGGTAAATTGTCTCTGTCGGTGAATTGTCTCGGTCAGTGTCTCAGTCAGTAAATTGTCTCGGTCAGTGTCTCAGTCAGTAAATTGTCTCGGTCGGTAAATTGTCTCGGTCGTTAAATTGTCTCGGTCAGTAAATTGTCTTTGTCGGTAAATTGTCTTGGTCAGTAAATTGCCTCAGTCGATAAATTGTCTTGGTCGGTGTCTCAGTCGGTAAAGTGTCTCAGTCGGTGTGGAATTTTTGCAGTCGGTAAAGTGTCCCGGTCGGTGTGGGATTGTCGCGGTTGGTAAAGTGTCTCGGTCGGTAAAGTGTCCCGGTCGGTAAAGTGTCTCTGTCGGTAAAGTCTCTCGGTCGGTAAAGAGTCCCGGTCGGTGTGAGATTGTCGCAGTCAGTAAAGTGTCCCGGTCGGTGTGGGATTGTCGTGGTTGGTAAAGTGTCTCGGTCGGTAAAGAGTCCCGGTCGGTGTGGGATTGTCGCAGTCGGTAAAGTGTCTCAGTCGGTGTGGGATTGTTGTGGTCGGTAAAGTGTCTTGGTCGGTGTGGGATTGTTGTGGTTGGTAAAGTGTCCCGGTCGGTAAAGTGTCGCGGTCAGTAAAGTGTCTCAGTCGGTAATGTGTCTCAGTTGGTAAAATGTCTTGGTCGGTAAAGTGTCCCGGCCGGTGTGGGATTGTTGCGGTAGTAAAGTGTGGTAGTCAGTGTGGGATTGTCACGGTCGGTAAAGTGTCTCGGTCGGTGTGGGATTGTCACGGTCGGTAAAGTGTCTCGGTCGGTGTGGGGTTGTCTCGGTCAGTAAAGTGTCTCGGTCGGTGTGGGGTTGTCTCGGTCAGTAAAGTGCCACAGTCGGTGTGGGGTTGTCTCGGTCGGTAAAGTGTCGCGGTCGGTAAACTTCCTCCCAGTTTATCAGTCACAACCTTAGGCAACACAGAAAAAATACTTTAAAATGTTTTCTAGACTATCTTACGGAAAATTACAAAATATTTACAGCACAGAAAGTCAGGCCATTCAGCACCGTCCTGTACTGATGGCCGTGTACCAGTGAGAAAGCTCTAAACCAACCTCCTTCCACTTTCTGTATCTCACTGTATTAGCAGATCCTTCTATTCCTTGTGCCCTCGCATTGTTCATCCAGCTTCCTCTGTAAAATAGCAATATAACTCTTGACCACTCCCACTCCCTATGGGAGCGAATTCCACATCCTCCCCACTCTCTCATGAAGGAGATTCCCATGAATTCCCGATTGGATTTGTCCCTCACTGACTTGTACCTATTTAGGACTGAGGTGAGAAATAATTTCTTCACTCAGGGAATGGTGAATCTTTGGAATCCTCAGACAGAGGCTCCATTATTAAGTATGCTCAAGACAAAGACTCACAGATTTCTACAGACTGAAACTTCAAGGGATACAGCAACATTGCAGGTAATGGTGTCAAGCAGAAAATCCACCAATGATAACAGTGAATGGATGAGCAGCTCAGGGGCTGAATGGCCTCTTCCTGCTCCAATTATCGTTATGTCCTTATTTAGTTCCAGTCCTAGCCCCCAATCTCTTCCAACCATCCACCCTCAAACACCAGGATAGAAAAGTGTTGCTTAACAGTGAGATCTCATCCATTCACAGGACATGGGCATTGTTGGTTGGGCCCAACATTTATTGCCACTGTCCCTAATTGCCCCTTGAGAAGTTGGTGGTGAGCTGCCTTCTTGAACCACTGCCATTAAGGAGGGAATTCTATGATCTTGATCCAACAAAAATGAAGAAACGGCGATATATTTCCAGGTCAGGATGGTGTGAGTGGTTTGGAGGGGAACTTGCTGGGGGTGGTGTTCCCATGTATCTGCTGCCCTTGTCCTTCTGGATGGAAGTGGTTGTGGGTTTGGAAGGTGCTTCCTGGGGATCTTTGGTGAATTTCTGCAGTGCATCTTGTAGATAGTACCCACTGCTGCTACTGGGCATGAGTGATGAAGGGAGTCGATGCTTGTGGATGTGGTGCCAATTAAGTGGCTGCTTTGTCCTGGATGGTGTCAAACTTCTTCAGTGTTTTTGGAGCTGCACTCACCCAGGCAGGTGGGGAGTGGCCTCCTCTACACTGCGGAAACAAAGCGCCGACTTGGCAGCCCCTTCACAGACCATCTACGTTCTGCTTGCAAAAAAGACCCTGAACCACCAGTTGCCTGCCACTTTAACACACCAGCCTGTTCCTCTGTCTCCGGCTGGCTGCAGTGTTCCAGCGAAGCCCAACGCAAGCTGGAGGAACAACACCTCATTTTCCACTTGGGGACCCTACAGCCCTCCGGAGTCAATATTGAGTTCAATAATTTTAGGGCCTAAACTCCCCCATGTCCCAGGCCCCCACCCCACACACCAGGCCTTGTCGCCACAGAGCCTGCCATTACACACCCGCTGTTGTTAGTCACAAACAGTCCCCAATAACAACTAGTCACCCTCCCGGCCTGATCATTGTCAACTCTTTGGTCTCTATCCCCACCTATTATTTACTCCGTACCCCTCTCCCCACATCCTGTCTCGTGCACATAAACCAACATTTTCCCAGCTACCATTCATTCCGAGGAAGGGTCACTCGACCCGAAATGTTAAATCTGATTTTTCTTCACGGATGCTGCCAGACCTGCTGAGCTTTTCCAACAATTTCTGTGTTGGTATTCCATCACACTCCTGACCTGTGCCTTGTAGGCAGTGGACAGGCTTTGGGGTCAGGAGGGGAGTTACTTGGCGCAGTATTCCCAGCTTTTGGCCTGCTCGCGTAGCCACTCTGTTAATGTGGGGAGTCCAGTTGAGTTTGTGATCAATGGTAACCTCCAGGATGTTGATGTTGGGGGATTCAGTGATGGAAACACCATTGTATGTCAAGTGGCGGTGGTTAGATTGTCTCCTGTTGGTGATGGTCATAGCCTGGCATTTGTGTGGCCTGAACGTCACTTGCCACTTGTCAGCCTAAGCCTGGATACTGTCCAGATCTTGCTGCATGTGAACATGGGCTGCTTCAGTATCTGAGGAGTCACAAATGATGCTGAACATTGTGCAATCATCGGCGAACATCCCCACTTCTGACCTTATGGAGAAAAGGTCATTGATGAAGCATCTGAAGATGGTTGGGCCAAGGAGACTCCTTAGGAGCTCCTGCAGGATGTCCTGGAGCTGAGATGAGTGACCTCCCACAACCATGACCATCTTCCTGGGCTGCTAGTATACATTAAAGGCACTATATTAATGCAGAGTTTTTGTGTTCTCAGATTCAGACAGGGCTATTATCCTGTCCCGAGAGGCCATGTGCTCTGTGCCAGTTGCTGCGGGTGGTATGATTGTGTTCAAAGGCAAGTCCGTTCGCTGCTGAATAAACTGCAGCTGTGAGTCATTCCTGAGTCAGTGCGGGGGCCGGGGGGGGGGGGGGGGTGTACACAGGGTGGCTCGGCCCAGGATTAACTGTCAGAAAGCGATAGTGAGGCGGCTGTGATGCAGAATCTTCATTGATACACCCAATCAGAATCCAGCCTCTCATCTCCACCCCCACACGGTGCGGTTCAGCTGCAAACAACATCAGGCAGCTCACAACTGCATTCACTGTGAACCGGGACCATTCAGTTCCATTGTACTCTCATTGCTGTTAGTGTTCACAGTATTCTTCAAATATCTGTGATCTCTTGTATGTAATAAATTATAATAATTAATACACAAAAGAAAAACATGCATTCCACATCTCCCATTTAAATAAGCGACTGTATGTTTGTGCCTGTTTTTACAGGTATGAGTGAGAGAGAATGTGTGTGTGTGTGTGTGTGTGTGTGCACATGTGGTCTGTGTGAGAGAGTGTATGAGTGTGTGTGTGTGTGTGTGTGTGTGTGTGTGTGTGTGTGTGTGCACGCACATGTGGTCTGTGTGAGAGAGTGTACGAGTGTGTGTGTGTGTGTGTGTGTGTGTGTGTGTGTGTGTGTGTGTGTGGTCAGTGTAAGAGTGTTGTCACAGTGTGTATGATTGAGAGGGATTGAGAGTGTGTGTTTGTGAGTGTGTGTTTGTGAGTGTGTCTATGAATGTATTTTTGTGTGTGTGTGTGTGTGTGCACATGTGGTCTGTGTGAGAGAGTGTATGAGTGTGTGTGTGTGTGTGTGTATGAGTGTGTGTGTGTGTGTGTGTGTGTGTGTGTGTGTGTGTGTGTGTGTGTGTGGTTAGTGTAAGAGTGTTGTCACAGTGTGTATGATTGAGAGGGATTGAGTGTGTGTTTGTGAGTGTGTGTTTGTGAGTGTGTCTATGAAAGTATTGTGTGTGACAGAGTGCTGAATGTGTGCCGTTGAACCACACAGCACAGAAACAGACCAAAGAAAAGCTGGAGGTACTGTGAATGCTGTGAATCAGAAACACAAACAGAAGTTGCTGGAAAAGCTCAGCAGGTCTGGCAGCATCAGTGGAGAGAAATCAGAGTTAATGTTTCGGGTGAACTGACTCTTCCTCAGAACTGTCGGTCCATCTAATCCAAGTCGACCATATTCCCAAACTAGACTAGCCCATTTTGCCTGTGTTTTGATATGCCTCCAGATCCTTCCTATGTAGTACTCATTTTTACTCCTTCAATTACAATTCTTTAAAAGAAAAACTTGTGATATGTTTTGACTTTCATGTGGCTGGATTTCTGAATTTATTGCCTACATCTGAATATCTTCATCAGGACAGAACACCAGCTCCTCCAGGTGAAGGCTTTGAGGGATCTGCATCAATGTTACCCAGCAACAACATTACAACATTTCGGAAAGAAATGCTAAACCTGATAGTTAAAGGGATTAAAATATCCTCAGTGAGTATATATCTGCATGTAATCCAACCCCATATCTGTTTACAGGCCATTAGTGACTCTCAGTCAAACATAAAGAATAGAGAGAACCAGAGGTCGCAGGGTGCCAGGAATCTGCATCTAAAACAAAAATTCAGCAGGTGAGTATACAGCAACATTTTCCCAGTTCCAGTCGCTTCTCAGCAACGGTCACCAGACCCAAAACGTTAACTCTGTGTCCTCGCCACACGTGCTGCCAGACCAATATCCCCTTCCTGTTCCCAGACGTGGTCAACATTGAGCTGAGTCAGAAGAAGTGATGTGATGCTTGGCCAAACAGGGAGCTGGAGAGGGTTGGGGAGGAAATTGCTGGCAGAAGGCCTCAGTGAGTGGTCAGCAGGAGTGGGAGGAGTGTGGGTGACTGTTAGATTTACAGGGAAGCGTGAGACCGGACAGGATTGGAATACTGAGACACAAACACTTCAAAGTGGTTAGACCCCTTTTGGAATACTGTGTTCAATTCTGGTCTCACTGCTGGAGGAAGGATGTTGTGAAACTTGAAAGGGTTCAGAAAAGATTTATAAGGACATTGCCAGGGTTGGAGGGTTTGAGCTACGGGGTGAGGCTGAATAGGCTGGGGCTATTTTCCCTGGAGAGTCAGAGGCTGAGGGGTGTCCTTATAGAGGTTAATAAAAAGCGAGGGGCATGGACAGGGTATACAGCCGAGGTCTTTTCCCTTGGGTAGGGGAATCCAAAACTAGAGGTCATAGGTTTAAGGTCACAGGGGAAAGATTTAAAAAGGGGCGTGAGGAGCAATTTTTTCATGCCGAGAGTGAATGAAATGAACTGCCAGGGCAAGTGGAGGAGGCTGGTACAGTTACAAAATTTAAAAGGCATCTGGATGGGTACATGAATAGGAAGGGTTTAGAGGGACGCAGCCAAATGCTGGCAAATGGGACTAGATTAGTTTGGGATGTCTGGTCGGCGTGGATAAGTTGGACCAAAGGGTCTGTTTCTGTGTAGGTCAGCCACTAGTGGTACACAGAGGCCTGGTAGTGCAGTTGTAGGGTCATTCTTCTGAGCCAGGAGATCCAGATCCAAGTGCCACTTGCTCCAGACCTGTGTAATAACACCCCTCACTAAGTTCTTGATCAGGGGCTGAATGGACAGAATTCTCTAGGAGCCCAAACAGCCAGCTCCTCCCATGTACACAGTTACCATATCAGAGTACACTTAATGGAACGTGGAATACATGTTATAGATTATAGAATCCAGGTTAGAAAATCATATCTGTTCAATAACAAAGGCATAAACAGACTGGAGCTGATTCAGAAGCTGTGACACAGACAGAATCCCATGTGTGATCACAGTGTTAATCTTGGTTTTTGTGCCAAATAGAATCCAGAATCAGATGGTGATCAGAGACAGGGACAGAGTCAGAGTGTACAGACCAAGATGATGCTGGATCCCAAGGCAGTGCCTTCAGTCCTGTCAATCGTTGCTGAAGTAACTCTGTAGATCCAGTCCTCGAGAGTTTTAGTGGAAGGTCTGCCCATTCCGTGGCACTGTAGGGACTGTGAGGGGGGTGGTGGTTGGAGGGGGGTGGAGGGTGGAGTTCAGGTGGGGGGATGGGGTATAGCTGGGCATCATTTACTGCCCGAGTGCTGACAAAGGCTACATTTTCAGCTGCTGTGGCCGTCAGGGATCTGACCCGATCACCTGGTCAGTTTATAGGGATCTCCAGCATCTGGAAATCCTGTGTTTGATCCAGTGGTAGATTCCACTGTTTGTGGTTTGCAGGATCTCGATCATTACTGGGACTTCACTGGCTGGTCACTGGTCACTCGGTCACTGGGCTGCACAGTTGGATCCTCACCTTGACCATATTCACTCTGTCTCCCTCAATCACAGCATGGTCACAGTGCAAAAGGAGACCATTCACCCCAGCATGCCAGTACTGGCTCTCCAAAGGAGCAGCTCACCAACTTCCTTACCCTGACACCTTGTCCATTGAGTGAAGTTGTAATTTTGGGGTTTATTTCAAGGACGGGTTCCCATCGGGAACCAGCTGACCTGATTCTCTGCTGCTCAGCTTAGTGACAACAGAGTTGGTGCTCCTGGACACCTCTCCCATCCCTGGGACTGAGAACAGTCACTGATGCACCATTGGAAACTTAGCTCAGCACTAACCACCTTCGTTACTTGCCCCTCTGCTGGTTCAGAAATGGCCAAGTTCCAGGAAGGGGCCCCATCCACTTTGGGACAGGAGGGTGAGGCAGTGGGAGTAGGGGAATGGGGAGGGGTCAGTGGGGGTGGGGGAATGGGGCAGACGTAGGGAGGCGGGTCATCCTCTTTCCTGTGGACAGTCAGGGGAGATGAGAACACTAGGACCCAGTGGGTACGCAGGCCAGTGTGCTGTGACGCATGGAGAGAAATGAATACCCATCCCAGTGAAAGCTCAATCACCTTCTCCATTCCACAAGGGAGCAGCTCACCGCCAGAGCCCGGATTCCTCACACTCACTGTAACTGTCCCAGTGCAGGAATGTCACTACCCTCACCTCTCACCACAGCAGGTACTCACCGCCGTTCCTGCAAAATGCTGTACCCGTCCTGCCCTCAGCAATCCACCCTCACCCACTCAGACAATGAAATATCCCTACGCCCACACTCACTCTGCCCCAGTGTCCCCGTTGCCCCAGTGTCCCCGTTGCCCCAGTGTCCCCGTTGCCCCGTTGCCCCAGTGTCCCCGTTGCCCCATTGCCCCAGTGTCCCCATTGCCCCATTGCCCCGTTGCCCCAGTGTCCCCGTTGCCCCGTTGCCCCAGTGTCCCCGTTGCCCCGTTGCCCCAGTGTCCCCGTTGCCCCGTTGCCCCAGTGTCCCCATTGCCCCATTGCCCCAGTGTCCCCGTTGCCCCAGTGTCCCCGTTGCCCCATTGCCCCAGTGTCCCCGTTGCCCCATTGCCCCAGTGTCCCCGTTGCCCCAGTGCCCCCGTTGCCCCATTTCCCCAGTGTCCCCGTTGCCCCATTGCCCCATTGCCCCAGTGTCCCCGTTGCCCCATTGCCCCAGTGTCCCCGTTGCCCCGTTGCCCCGTTGCCTCAGTGTCCCCGTTGCCCCGTTGCCCCAGTGTCCCCGTTGCCCCAGTGTCCCCGTTGCCCCAGTGTCCCCGTTGCCCCGTTGCCCCAGTGTCCCCGTTGCCCCGTTGCCCCGTTGCCCCAGTGTCCCCGTTGCCCCGTTGCCCCAGTGTCCCCGTTGCCCCGTTGCCCCGTTGCCCCAGTGTCCCCGTTGCCCCGTTGCCCCACTGTCCCCGTTGCCCCAGTGTCCCCGTTGCCCCGTTGCCCCAGTGTCCCCGTTGCCCCGTTGCCCCGTTGCCCCAGTGTCCCCGTTGCCCCGTGGCCCGGTTGCCCTGTTGCCCCAGTGTCCCCGTTGCCCCGTTGCCCCGTTGCCCCAGTGTCCCCGTTGCCCCAGTGTCCCCGTTGCCCCGTTGCCCCAGTGTCCCCGTTGCCCCGTTGCCCCGTTGCCCCAGTGTCCCCGTTGCCCCAGTGTCCCCGTTGTGCACTCTGCTCCATTGCACTCAGGACCAGTTCTCGATTCCTATTCATTTTCCATTTGGTTGTATCACGCTGGTGTAGGGTGAATAGAGCTTCCTTTGATTAAAATAACACTGAGGAAGCTCTTCTGTACGGTTCCCAACTTGGACTCCACTTTCCCAGCAGCATCACAATCATTTTCCCGACTCTTTCTGACCTTGGTGTCTGAAATCCACATTGTCTCCGAAACCCATTCCAGTCTGTAACCATCCAGTCCCTCCACTCTCTGGCTGAGCTCATCTGCTCCTGGAGCCTCCTTTGGGTGTTATTTACCTTCTGCCATTCCACCCTCTAAACCTGACATCGCCCAAAGCTACCTGCACGTCCCATATCAAATCCCGTTCCCCGATCAGACAGCTCCCCCAGAATGCCCCCACGGCTCCCAGTGCCCCCTCCAGCATTCCATTCTGATGTATTGTGTACATTTCTGGTCTCCTCATTCAGTGAAACATGTAAATACATTGGGAAGCCATTCAGTGAAATATTGCAAGAGTGTTCCCTGGAATGAAGAGGTTCTCTCATGAGGAAAGCTAGAACAGGCCCAGCTGCTGGAGTTTCACAATGTTAGGCACAGTGCCACTGAAACATGTGGGATTCTGGACCAGGGGCAGATATGAAGAAGTGTTTCCTCAATTTAAAAACCAAGGGTCACCAATTTAACCCAGAGATTATACAAAACTGAGATTAGGCAAAAACATTTCTTATTGAGGTCTGAGAGTCTTTGGACCTCTCTCCCTGAGAAAGTGATAGAAGCATGTGCTTTAATATTGAGCTTTGTACAGTAAGGGGCTGAGAGGCTCTCTCAGAGAGGTGGGAATGTGGATGTGCGGTGACAGTCACATTCGCCATGTCATTATTGAATGGAGCAGCAGGCCCAGAGTGCCAAATGTGGAGTGCCTCCCCCTTACTCCTGATTTGTTCAAAAGGCAGGTCTCCTGGGATTCTAAGCACCGTGACAACACGGACAGATTCTGCCTCTGAAAGTGCTCCTTGAGGGGAGGAGAATATTCTGGAAGCTGGTTTCTACTCTCAATCAGTCAAATTGATTGGTGTATCTATCTGTTACACCAGCCTGTGGAAAAAACATAACAAACACTGGGCTGATCAACTATGTGAGCCTGCACCAGCTGCCAAGCAACTTTCTTTCCATTTTCCACAGTTTATCAAATTAATAAGAATCCATCAAATCTCCAGTTTGAACGTTGTAGTTGCCTCCAGTCACCACAGTGAGAGAATTCCAGATTCACAAACTTTCTTGAAACACAGGGAGTACTTTTGAAGCTGATGCCAGTGAGTCACTGCAGATTGTTTCGAACAGAGACAGGGACTGAGTCACCAGCCTCAGTAATGACTGCGACTCACAGCCTGCTTCATATTCACATCAGCAGCGAGCAGCTCGGATGGAACATTACCCTTTGCTCAATTCTTCTCAATAAATATCAGCAATCTTTCTGGTTGTCAAGGTTCCAGATAACAGCTCGACAGAATAAAACACTCACAACAACATCACCATCATCATTAAACACACCCAGGGACAGGGACAGCACAGGGTTAGATACAGAGTAAAGCTCCCTCTACACTGTCTCCATCAAACACTCCCAGGGACAGGGACAGCACGGGGTTAGTCATGCTCCCTCGATATACTTGGGACTGTTTTGTTTTTGCATCTGACACTTACTCTAACATGAAGTGCAATATGATGCAGGAGATGAGGGCTGAGAGTTTGATTTTCCCTGAACATGATGAAAAGCAGCTTTGTCCTGTCAATCTGAGTTAAATGGAGATATCAGTAAGCAGCAGATCCCAGCAGTTGTTTCAGGTTTGGTTTGGGAATCGGTAACAGAATGTTAAATCGAGTGTGTGTGGGAATTGAGAAGAGTGTGGGGGTGGACATTGGAGTTTGTGACCATGAACAGGTTTGATTAATTGATTCTTGTGAAACAGGGCAGGGAGCCTGAGTACTGTGTAATTGTCACAAGGTCAGTTACATGAGGTGAGCTCATCCCTCCTTCCCACCTGTATTCAGTACAACGTCAGAAACATTGTCAATATCCACACTTCCCGAAAAAAGGCAATACCTATTTGCACAGTTGTTCAGCATTCTTGTATTAATGAGTTTAAATTTCATTCTGGGGATGCTACAGAACAATTAAAGTGTCAGTTATATCACAAACACACATCAAATGTCATCCTCTTCAGGATCATTGACCTTGGAAGGAGTCAGTAGCAACGACACGCTGTATAGAGGGCAGAGCAGAGATGGGACAAACACTGCAACCGTACCTAACAGTGAGTATCTGCATTCCCCTCGGAAACCACACAAAGGTGCTCTGGGGGGGTTACAATGATACAGTTAAAATGGTCCATTTTGTTGGTGGCACCGAGCTCTTCCTGGAGGGGGGGGAGCGATGGCTGAGTGCTGTTGTCACTGGACAGGTCTTCTTGAAACCCACAAATGGGCTCCCAGGTTCAAATCCTGACACAGAAGATGCTGGAAAAGTCTAACTGTCATAAGACCCCTAGCAGGTTCACTAATGTCCTTTGGGGAAGGAAACTGCCATCCTCACCTGCTCTGGTGTACATGTGACTCCAGGCATTCAGAAATGGCAATAACTGCAGAGATAATGCAAACAGCAGGTCAGGCAGCATCGGAGGGGCAGAAAAGTTGACATCTCGGGTCAGGATCCTTCTTCAGAAATGGGGCAGGGGGAAGGGAGCTCTGAAAGAAATAGAGAGGATGGTGGGTCTGGGGAAGGCAGGTGGGATGGTGATAGGTGAGTGCAGGTAGGCAGCGGTGGGGATTGGTCAGTGAGGTGGGAGGAGCGGAAAGGTGGGAAAGATGATGGACAGGTTGTGTCAGGTTGAGGAGGCAGGGATGAGAGGGAGGGGTGGCCATGGGATGAGGCTGGGGATGGGGAGATTTTAAAACTGATGAATTCTACGTTCAGGCCATCAGCTCCCAAGGCAGAATATGAGGTGCTGCTCCTCCAGTTTGCGGGTAGTGTCATTGTGACCCTGAAGGAGGCCCAGGGTGGACATGTCACCCAGTGAGTGGGGGGTAGGGTTAAAATAGTTGGTGGCTGGAAGGTGTTGTTGTTTGCCGCGATTCCACTATTCCCTATTCCACTTTGGGAACCTACAACCCAATGGTCTCAATGTGGACTTTACTGCACCCCAGGTCTCATCCCCTGACCAACCCACCCTCTTATCCCCACCTCCTTGACCTGATACAATCTGTGCATCTGATTCCCTACCTATCCTCCCTACCCTTCCCACTGACCGATCCCCACCACTCCCTACCTACACCCACCTATTGCCATGCCACCCATATTCCTCAGCCCCACCCCTCTTCCCCGTCTATTTATTTCCCAGCTGCCTCCCTAGTCCTGATGAAGGGTCTAGACCCAAAACTTTAACCATCCTGCTCCTCTGATGCTGCCTGACCTGCTGTGCTCCTCCAGCTCCCACACCATATTGAATGTGACTCCAGAGCCAAGGCAATGTGGCTGACCATTTCCTGTCCGAGGAAGCCCTTCGACTCTATCCAACTGCAACAAGGAGTTAGTAATTAACATGGCCCTGCCAACGGTGATCTCTTACTGAGAGCCCCTGGGCCATTGTGTGCAGCAGGCAAGCAGCATACACTGAATGGTCTCAACTGTGCCAGGATGAGGAGGAATTCCCAAGCCCTGGCTTCTGGAATATTCCATCAGGATGGATTTGAGATTGCAAAAGGATATTGAGGGCGAATGTAGCCAGGTCAGTGAGCAGGGACTGATGTTGGGAGCTGGGTCTTAGCTGATGACAGAGATAGAACCCAGGAGTGAAGAGACTGTGATGGGGTGGATAACGGGGTGATTGGCCTGGAAGGTGAAGGTGAGAGGGTGAGATGGAAGATCAAGAAGGTCTGGTGCAGATAGCAGTCAGCTTTAAAACTCTCATCAACAGCAAGCACACGTAACTTTGCAGCAATCGCTATAGCAACCAATGCAGCCCCCTCCAGTGTGTGTGTGTGAGAGAGAGAGTGTTTGTGTGAGTGTGAGAGAGAGAGAGCGAGTGTGTGTGTGTGTGTGTGAGAGAGAGAGAGAGAGAGAGAGAGTGAGAGAGAGTGTGTGTGTGTGAGAGAGAGAGAGCGAGAGTGTCTGTGTGTGTGTGTGTGAGTGAGTGTGTGAGAGAGTGTGTGTGTTTGTGTGTGTGTGTGTGTGTGTGTGTGGTGTGTGTGTGAGAGAGAGCGAGAGTGTGTGTGTGTGTGTGTGAGAGAGAGAGAGAGAGCGAGAGTGTATGTATGTGAGAGAGAGAGAGAGTGTGTGTGTGTGTGTGTGTGTGTGTGTGTGTGTGTGTGTGTGAGAGAGAGAGAGAGAGAGCGAGAGTGTGTGTGAGAGAGTGAGAGTGTGTGAGAGTGAGAGAGAGAGTGTGTGTGTGAGACAGAGAGTGTGTGTGAGAGAGTGAGTGTGAGAGAGTGAGAGTGTGTGTGAGAGAGTGAGAGTGAGAGAGTGCGTGTGTCAGAGTGAGAGAGAGTGTGTGAGAGAGTGAGAGTGAGAGAGTGCGTGTGTCAGAGTGAGAGAGAGTGTGTGAGAGAGAGTGTGTGAGAGAGAGAGTGTGTGTGAGAGTGAGAGAGAGTGTGTATGAGAGAGTGAGAGTGTGTGAGAGTGAGAGTGTGTGTGAGAGAGTGAGAGTGTGTCAGAGTGAGAAAGAGAGTGTGTGAGAGTGAGAGAGAGAGTGTGTGAGAGAGTGAGAGTGTGTGTGACACAGAGAGTGTGTGTGAGAGAGTGAGAGTGTGTGAGAGTGAGTGAGAGAGTGTGTGAGAGTGAGACAGAGAGTGTGTGTGAGAGAGTGTGTGAGAGTGAAAGAGAGAGTGTGTGAGAGTGAGAGAGAGAGTGTGTGAGAGAGTGAGAGTGTGTGAGAGCGAGAGAGAGTGTGTGAGTGTGAGACAGAGAGTGTGTGTGAGAGAGTGAGAGTGTGTGAGAGAGAGTGTGTGTGAGAGAGACTGTGTATGTGAGAGAGAGAGTGTGTGAGAGAGAGAGAGAGTGTGTGAGAGTGAGACAGAGAGTGTGTGTGAGAGAGATTGTGTGAGAGAGAGAGTGTGTGTGAGACAGAGAGTGAGAGTGTGTGAGAGAGAGAGGGTGTGTGTGTGAGAGAGAGTGTGTGAGAGTGAGAGAGTGTGTGAGAGAGTGAGAGAGAGAGATTGTGTGAGAGTGAGACAGAGAGTGTGTGTGTGAGAGTGAGAGAGAGAGTGTGTGAGAGAGTGAGAGTGTGTGAGAGAGTGAGAGAGAGTGTGTGTGAGAGAGTGAGAGAGAGAGTGTGGGAGAGTGAGAGAGAGAGTGTGGGAGAGTGAGAGAGAGAGATGGACACTCAGAGACTTGAGTGAGTCAGCGAGAGAGACTGTGTTTGTCTCAGCTATTGCTCAGGCCATACATAACCAGCAGGGCTGAGTGCGATGTGATTGGGTGAAACTGCAAGGTGACAATGTGAGATGCTGGATCTTCCTCATCATCAACACGTCACAAAGATTCCCAAACTTCCTACCAAATCAATTCCCCCAACGTTCCTCAGATGCAGTGTGTGGTTATTACTGAAGGCAATCTCATTCAGAGAAACCACATTCATATTCTGACCCAGCAGCATTTTCGCTTCCCACTCCAATAAAAAAAACTTCACATTTTCTCCTGGATCCAGTCTCTTGGGTGCTCACAGCAAAAACGATCTTTGGGAATTTTAGGGATGATGCCAAGATCAAAAGATGAGACGATGCTGGTCTAGCTCAGACTCCTGTTACTGTCTCTAGGTGACTCACTCACACTGTCATTCTCACCGTCACAGCATACAACCTCCAGCAGAAACACAAATCCTTGTCAGGCATCACCACGGCTGAAACTGCGAAAACAAGTAACATTTCACACATTGCAGCACAATTCTCATCAGCTAACTGTACCTTTACTGTCAGCTGATGGGTGAATAATGAACAGGAGGATTCCCCAAACACTTCATTGAAATGGAGCCATGGTTACACAGAGATCAGAGAGAGCAATTTTTATCATTTCACTCCAACAGTTGTATCTAAGACAATGCGGCACTCCCTCAGTGCTGACCCTCCGACAGTGCGGCGCTCCCTCAGTGCTGACCCTCCGACAGTGCAGCACTCCCTCAGCACTGACCCTCCGACAGTGCGGCGCTCCCTCAGCACTGACCCTCCGACAGTGCGGCGCTCCCTCAGTGCTGACCCTCCAACAGTGCGGCGCTCCCTCAGCACTGACCCTGCGACAGTGCGGTTCTCCCTCAGCACTGACCCTGCGACAGTGCGGCGCTCCCTCAGCACTGACCCTCCGACAGTGCAGCACTCCCTCAGCACTGACCCTCTGACAGTGCGGTGCTCCCTCAGCACTGACCCTCCGACAGTGCCCACTCCCTCAGCACTGACCCTCCGACAGTGCGGCGCTCCCTCAGCACTGACCCTCCGACAGTGCGGCGCTCCCTCAGCACTGACCCTCCGACAGTGCTCACTCCCTCAGCACTGACCCTCCGACAGTGCCCACTCCCTCAGCACTGACCCTCCGACAGTGCCCACTCCCTCAGCACTGACCGTCCGACAGTGCGGCGCTCCCTCTGCACTGACCCTCCGACAGTGCTCACTCCCTCAGCACTGACCCTCCGACAGTGCCCACTCCCTCAGCACTGACCCTCCGACAGTGCCCACTCCCTCAGTGCTGACCCTCCAACAGTACGGCGCTCCCTCAGCACAGACCGTCTCACTACATTGAGTTGCCTCATTACTGATATGAATACTTTGGGACGTTCTTCCCTACTACCCTTACAAGCACTGTGTCCCAGATCCCCAGCATCCTCCACGTGGAAAATAATCTTTCTTCATATCCTCTCGTAACTCCTGCCCGTTTCCCTGAACCTATGCCAGTGGTCATTCATCTTTCTAATAATAGGAAACATTTCTTCCTGCCTATCCCCTTCATAATTTACTGCATTTTAATCACGTTCCCTGTCAGTCTCCTCTGCTCCCAGGAAAACATCCACAAACTGTCCAATCTCTCTTCATAGCTGAATGCTCCAGCCCCGGTAACATCCTGGTAAATCCTCACTCCACCTTCTCCAGTGCTATCACATCCCTCCTATAATTTAGATTCATTAACTGCACACAGTACTTTCACTATAGCCTAACCTTTCACACATTACCAGCATAACCTCTCTGCTCTTAATCTCTCTGTCTCAGCTCATAAAGGCAAGCATCCCATATGCCATCTTAAACACTCTGTCCATCTGTCCTGCCACCTTTAAAGAACGGGTGGACTGCATACCAAGGTCCCCTTGATCCTTGATGCTCCTGAGATCCTACTATGTGTCATCATGCATCTTTTATCTTGTTTTCCCTGCCCCAGTACATCCCCTCACAGTTATCTGGTACAATTCCATTTGCCATTCATCAGCCCATCTAACCAGCCTCCTCACCATTTACTGTCCACCAATTTTCAAATTACCCCAGACATACTGACTAACCCTTCAACATTCAAGTTTGAGCTGGTTATATACCACAGATGGCAAGGGCCCCACACACTGATCCCCATGGAAACCAGATAACAAGGTGTGGAGCTGGATAGACACAGCAGGCCAGGCAGCATCTTAGGAGCAGGAAAGCTGACGTTTTGGACTGAGACCCTTCATCAGAAACCCCAGTGGACACAGACTTTGAGTCACAAAAACAGTCCCTGACCATCACCTTCTGCTCCCTGCCCCCCCCAGCCAATCCTGGACACAAATTTTCTTTCACTCATGTGTGTGATGTGGGCATCGCTGTTTGGGTCGATATTTATTGCCTGTTTCTGATTAGCCTTCAGGTGGGGGTGCTGAGCTGCACTCTTGAACTTAAAAATTAGTCAATTTTCTTGAATCAGTCTTGAAAAAGTCAAAAGTCTTGCTGAAGTCTGAGTAGACTCACATTTACCTAAAACATTTGCTCCCAGTCTCCTCGGAGACAAATCCTCCATGATCTTATTAAAATCAGCCTTCTCTCAATTTAACATGTGGTTTCAGGCCCATCTTCGTCCTTTTCAACCATTGAAGCTGTGATCGTTCCCTGTAAAATGCTCCTGCACTGATATTTCAATCACTTGCCCTGTTTCATTTCCTAACAACCCCTCTCTCGTTGGGTATTCTATGCACTGGCTTCAACAGTTTTCTGCTCTCTCTCTAACCCTTTTACGCAGTAACTGGCCCAGATAATGTTTGGGCAGTTGAAATCCCCTACTCTCAGTATCCTACTACTTTCACACATCTCTGAAATTTGCCAACTTATCCATTCCTTGATTCCTATCAGACT